>NC_135808.1:45463198-45570198 GCF_964213995.1 Mustelus asterias
GTGATTGCGCTGTCTGTGGTGTGTAACTGTGATTATGCTGTATGTGGTGTGTAACTGTGATTGCGCTGTCTGTGGTGTGTAACTGTGATTATGCTGTCTGTGGTGTGTAACTGCGATTGCGCTGTCTGTGGTGTATAACTGTGATTGCGCTGTCTGTGGTGTGTAACTGTGATTGCGCTGTCTGTGGTGTGTTACTGTGATTATGCTGTCTGTGGTGTGTAACTGTGATTGCGCTGTGTGTGGTGTGTAACTGTGAATATGCTGTCTGTGGTGTGTAACTGTGATTGCGCTGTCTGTGGTGTGTAACTGTGATTGCGCTGTCTGTGGTGTGTAACTGTGATTGCGCTGTCTGTGGTGTGTAACTGTGATTGCGCTGTCTGTGGTGTGTAACTGTGATTGCGCTGTCTGTGGTGTATAACTGTGATTGCGCTGTCTGTGGTGTGTAACTGTGATTGTGCTGTCTGTGGTGTGTAACTGTGATTATGCTGTCTGTGGTGTGTAACTGTGATTGCGCTGTCTGTGGTGTGTAACTGTGATTGTGCTGTCTGTGGTGTGTAACTGTGATTATGCTGTCTGTGGTGTGTAACTGTGATTATGCTGTCTGTGGTGTGTAACTGTGATTGTGCTGTCTGTGGTGTGTAACTGTGATTGTGCTGTCTGTGGTGTGTAACTGTGATTGTGCTGTCTGTGGTGTGTAACTGTGATTATGCTGTCTGTGGTGTGTAACTGTGATTGTGCTGTCTGTGGTGTGTAACTGTGATTGTGCTGTCTGTGGTGTGTAACTGTGATTATGCTGTCTGTGGTGTGTAACTGTGATTGTGCTGTCTGTGGTGTGTAACTGTGATTGTGCTGTCTGTGGTGTGTAACTGTGATTGTGCTGTCTGTGGTGTGTAACTGTGATTGCGCTGTCTGTGGTGTGTAACGGTGATTACATTGCTTGTGGCGTGTCACTGTTATTATGCTGCCTGTGGTGTGTAACTGATTACGCTGCTGTGGCTTGTAACTGTGATGGTGCCATCTCTGGTGTGCAACTGTGATTGCGCTGTGTCTGGTGTGTAACTGTGTTTACGCAGTCTCTGGTGTGTTACTGTGATTACGCTGTCTGTGGTGTGTAACTGTGTTTACGCAGTCTCTGGTTTGTTACTGTGATTACGCTGCCTGTGGTGTGTAACTGTGATTATGCTTCTGTGTTGTGTAACTGTGATTACACTGTGGTGTGTAACTGTGACTACGCTGCCTGTAGTACGTAATTGATTACGCTGCCTGTGGTGTGTAACTGTGATTATGATTTCTGTGGTGTATAATTGTGATCACGCTGTCTTTGGCGTTTAACTGTGGTTACACTGCCTGTGGCGTGTAGCTGTGATTTGTGTACGTATTCGCAGAGAGTATGATTTAATTCTTGGTCGGGTGTAAGTTTGTTTTGGGACTCCATTCCTCAAGAGTTCATCAGTAATATATATTAAACTGCTGCTCGGATTGAAGCAATAGCGCAGCTGTGGCCAGTTAATGGCAGACTGCTTGTTTTATTCAGACTTAAAAAAATATTCCCTTTTTTGATTAATACATTGATATTATTTAAATTTGCATACATGTAATACAGATATATTATATATAGAGGGAGACAGATATACACCAACATTTTTGTCTAATTCCAACGTGCCAAAATAATTCAATTGTTTCCGAAGAAAATCATCTCTGTCAATCCTTAAACAGCAACATCTGATTGTTGTGATCTGGAATGCATTGGCTGAAGCTCCTGCAATCAGAGTTTTCAAATGCCAAAGTTTTGAAGGGGTGTTTTACAAACCCTGTGCAATTAAGGGAGTGAAACTTCCTGTGGATAGGTGCTGAAGGGTTGCTAATAGGCCAAATGGGCTTCTGTACAGTGTAATTTTATGATTCTAAACAACACTTCAACAAAAGCATTCAAAGATGGGGAAACATCCCTCAGACCTTCACAGGACTGGAATCAGAATACAAATTGAAAACTGAGGCTAAAATTGACATCGAAGCATCACCAAAGCATTGGTCAAAGAGGAGCTTTTAAATTAGTGTTTTACAAGACACCAGAGAAAATTAGGCAGGCATTCATGAGTTTCTCAGACTCTCATGATGTTGATGTTATTCCTTT
Organism: Mustelus asterias; assembly: GCF_964213995.1. Classification (NCBI taxonomy): domain Eukaryota; kingdom Metazoa; phylum Chordata; class Chondrichthyes; order Carcharhiniformes; family Triakidae; genus Mustelus; species Mustelus asterias. The sequence goes on from NC_135808.1 coordinate 45,465,333, forward strand.
GGGAGGTCAGCCATAAATTTACATTGCTCTCTTCCTTGAAGCCAGCAGCATTTTTCAAATGTTGGGTGTCATTTTATCTCATAATGAATTGAGAAACTGGTCATTAATGTCAGATGATTCATTGGTTCTAGGAAGTGAAAACAATTCTCTCTACCTCTACTACAAGGGGCTCTCAAAAACGCTGCTTACCTTTAAGTTTGACACAGTGAAAAGTGTCTTGGACAAGGACAAAAAAGAGGATGACACCAATGAATTTGTCAGTGCTGTGTGTTGGAGGGCGTTACCAGATGGGGTAAGTGTGTTCAGCAGATATCACAATCTTAAACAATACCAACAGCAAGAGGCCTAATTCAACCTTGAATATATTCAGCAACAGAACATTGACAACCCTGTGGGCTAGAAAATTCCAAAGATTCATAACTCTTTGAGTGAAGTCATTTCCCTTCATCTCGATCTAAAATGATTGACCCTTTATCCTGAGACTGAGAGTCCAGAGTCTGGACCCTCCAGCCAGGAGTGGCCACCAGTGGCTCCTTCATAATTTTGTATATTTTAACGTGATCGCCTCTTCTTCTTCTCAATGTCAGACAATATAGACCCAATTCACTCAACCTCCCACCTCGTGAATCTTTGCTGTACCACCTCCAGGGCAAGTATATTTTTCACCAAAGCCTTGTCCAGTTAGAGGAAGACTTCATATTTTTGTTCTGGGCCTCCATTGCAACCAAGGTCAACAAAGGCTCCCCTTGTTGAGGGATGAATCATGAAAGGGCATAATTTTATGCTAAGGGGCAGGAGATTCAGAGGGGATTTGAGAAAAATAAATTTCATTCAGAGGGTGATGAGAATCTGGAATATACTGGGAAAGTAATGGAGGCCAGAAACCTTACAAACTTTAAAAAATATTTAGATGAACACTTGAAATATCATAGCATTCAACGATTTGGGACAAGTGCAGGAAAATGAAATTGAAGCCCCTTTATTGGTAGTTATTGTCAGTGCAGACTTGATGGGCCGAAGGGCCTTTTATGCACTGTGTGACTCTGCCCAATATTAATAGTACCAATATTAATAGTACCAATATTAATAGTACCAATATTAACAGTTTATCATTTAAAAAAATTCTGCTTTATTATCCTCCCTTAACTTTATATGTCCCCACATCTGCAATTTCTTGTCCACTCACTTAACCTATCTCTTAGTCGCATCTTTATGTCCTCACAGCTTACCTTCCCATGTCGCTTTGCATCATAACATTGAGGTTGCAGGAGTAAACCATACAACCCCCCATCTCCCCCAATCCTGAGGGGCAATTTCGACTGGCCAATCAGCTTAACCTGCACATCTTTGGAGTGTTGGAGGAAACTGGAACACCCGGACGAAACCAAAGTACTCGGGGTGAACATGCAAACTCAACACAAGGCTAGAATTGAACCCAGGTCCCTGGCACTGTGAGGTAGCACTGTGAACCACTTTGCCACTGTGCCGCCCCTAATTGATACAACCATCCTTGCAAGCTACTATCCCATCTCCACCCTCCCTTTCCTCTTCCAAATTTCTGCGCGCTGTCTCTCCACGCGGCCGCTCTCTGCATGCTCTCTATCCGTACAGTCTCCTGGGGCGCCCCACGTACACTTTCTCTCGGCGTGTGCTGGCTCTCTTGGCACGTCCCGGCGCTCCCTCTCTCTCTCCGCTCGAGCCCCACGCTCCCTCTCTCTCCACTCGAGTCCCCGTCCCTCTCTCTCTCCACTCGAGCCCCGTGCTCCCCCTCTCTCTCTCCACTTGGGCCCCGTGCTCCCCCTCTCTCCCTCCAAGAACAAAGAAGATTACAGCACAGGAACAGGCCCTTCGGCCCTCCAAACCTCTACCAACCATGCTGCCCAACTGAACTAAAGCCAGAAGCTTTTTCCCAGGGTGGAAGAGTCAATTACTAGGGGACCATATCCCTCTATTCCCATCCTATTCATGTATTTGTCAAGACGCCTCTTGCAAGTCACAATCGTATCTGCTTCCACTACCTCCCCCAGCAGCGAGTGCAGGCACCCACCACCTTTTGTATAAAATCAACTTGCCTTGTACATCTCCTTTAAAACTTGCCCCTCGCACCTTAAACCTATGCCCCCTAGTAATTGACTCTTCCACCCGAGGAAAAACTTCTGACTATCCACTCTGTCCATGCCCAATGCTGTAGACTATGGTTCACTGAAGAAATGTGATGTATTACATATGTGATGCCAACATTAGGGGCATTTAAATGGTCATTGGATAAACATATGAATGATATTGGAATAGTGTAGGTTAGATGGGCTTTAGATTGGTTTCACAGGTCGGCGCAACATCGAGGGCCGAAGGGCCTGTACTGCGCTGTAATGTTCTATGTTCTATCAGGTCGCCCCTCAACCTCTGTCGTTATAGTGAGAACAAACCAAGTTTCTCCAACCTCCCCTCATAGCTAATGCTCACCATGCCAGGCAACATCCTGGTAAATCTTTTCTGTACCCTTGCTAAAGCCCCCACATCCTTCTGGTAGTGTGGCAACTAGAATTGAACACTATATTCCAAGTGTGGCCTAAGTTCTATAAAGTTGCAACATGACTTGCCAATTTTTAAACTCAGTGCCTCGGCCAATGAAGGCAAGCATGCCGTATGCCGTCTTGACTACCTTATCCACCTGCGCTGCCACTTTCAGTGACCTATGTACCTGTACACCCAGATCCTTCTGCTTATCAATACTCTCAAGGGTTCTGCCATTTACTGTATATTTCCCTGTGTATTAGACCTTCCAAAATGCATTACCTCACATTTGCCCGGATTAAACTCCATCCGCCATCTCTCCGCCCAAGTCTCCAATTGATCTATATCCTGCTGTATCCTCTGGTCCTCATCACTACCATAAATCCGCCAACCTTTGTGTCATCCGCAAACTTACTAATCAAAACAGTTACATTTTCCTCCAAATCATTTATATATATCAGAAACAGCAAAGGTCCCAGCACTGAATCCCTAAGGAACACCACTTGTCACAGCGCTGCATTCAGAAACGCACCCTTCCACTGCTACCCCTGTCTTCTATGACCAAGATGTGGAGATGCCGGCGTTGGACTGGGGTAAACACAGTAAGAAGTCTCACAACACCAGGTTAAAGTCCAACACCTGGTGTTGTGAGACTTCTTTCTATGACCAAGCCAGTTCTGTCTCCACCTTGCCAGCTCACCTTTGATCCCATGCGACTTCACTTTCTGCACCAGTCTACCATGAGGAACCTTGTCAAAGGCCTTACTGAAGTCCATGTGGACAACATTCGCTGCCCTACCCTCATCAATCATCTAAGTCACTTCCTCAAAAAACTCGATCAGGTTAGTGAGACAATACCTCCCTTTCACAAAACCATGATGCCTCTCGCTAATACGTCCACTTATTTCCAAGTGGGAGTAAATCCTGTCTCAGAAGAATCCTCTCCAATAATTTCCCTACTACTGACGTAAGGCTCACTGGTCTCGAACCCCGCGCTCCCTCTCTCTCTCTCCACTCGAGCCCCGCACTCCCTCTCTCTGTCCATTTGAGCCCTGTGCTCCCTCTCTCTCTCCACTCGAGCCCTGCGCTTCCTGTCTCTCTCCGCTCGGGCCCCGCGCTCCCTCTCTCTCTCCACTCGGGCCCTACGCTTCCTCTCTCTATCTCCACTCGGGCCACGTGCCCCCTCTCTGGTTTTCTAGCTCCAATTGATTAAGTTTCCAATATATTATGGATATTGATATGTAGCTGCTAAGTTGAAAATTTATTTTCCATCCATAGGAATCGAATGTCCTCATCGCCGCGAACAGCCAAGGCACCATCAAGGTGAGCAAGCCAGTACCACTCAATGCACCAAGAAGGCTTTCCGGAAATTGTTACCTGCAAAAATCCCAGTGTGAATAACAGAGTTATTACACACAGGGATCATAGCTACTACGTGCAGTTATTACACACAGGGATCACAGTGTGAATACACAGTTATTACACACAGGGATCACAGTGTGAATACACAGTTATTACACACAGGGATCACAGTGTGAATACACAGTTATTACACACAGGGATCACAGTGTGAATACACAGTTATTACACACAGGGATCATGGTGTGAATACACAGTTATTACACACAGGGATCACAGTGTGAATACACAGTTATTACACACAGGGATCACAGTGTGAATACACAGTTATTACACACAGGGATCACAGTGTGAATACACAGTTATTACACACAGGGATCACAGTGTGAATACACAGTTATTACACACAGGGATCATGGTGTGAATACACAGTTATTACACACAGGGATCACAGTGTGAATACACAGTTATTACACACAGGGATCACAGTGTGAATAACAGAGTTATTACACACAGGGATCATGGTGTGAATACACAGTTATTACACACAGGGATCACAGTGTGAATACACAGTTATTACACACAGGGATCACAGTGTGAATAACAGAGTTATTACACACAGGGATCATAGCTACTACGTGCAGTTATTACACACAGGGATCATGGTGTGAATACACAGTTATTACACACAGGGATCATGGTGTGAATACACAGTTATTACACACAGGGATCATGGTGTGAATACACAGTTATTACACACAGGGATCATGGTGTGAATACACAGTTATTACACACAGGGATCACGGTGTTAATATAGAGTTATTACACACAAGTATCATAGTGTGAATACTCTGGTATTATACACAGCGATCACAATTATTACATACAATTATTACACACAGGCATCACAGTGTGTGTGCACTGTTATTACACACAGGTATCACTGTATATACATTGTTGTTACGCACAAACATCATTGTGTAGTGACACAAGTATTACGCACAAGGCTCACAGTGTGAATACTCAGTTATTACACACAGCGATCACAGTGTGAATACACAGTTATTACAACGGATCACAGTTATTAAACACGGGAATCACTGAGAATACACAGTTATTACACACAAGTATCACACTATGGATACATAGTTATTACACACAGTGATCACAGTGTGAATACTCAGGTATTACACATGGTGATCACAATTATTACATACAGTTATTACATGCAGGCATCACTGTGTGTATACACTTATCACACACAGCAATCACAGTGCAGTGACACAAGTATTACATGATGTGGAGATGCCGGCGTTGACACTGCAAGCTGCCAGCTCCAAGTGGAGAGGATCTCCAGTTAAACTTCTTACAAGTATTACACACAGGTTTCAATGTGAATACTCACTTATTACACAAAGTTATTAAACACGGGCATCACAGTGAGAATACACAGTTATGACACAGGGATCACAATGCGAATACATCGTTATTACACACAGGGATCACCGTGTGAATACGCACATTGCAACATAGGGCTTACAGTGTGAATACTCAGTTATTACGCATGGGTCACAGTTATTACGCATGGGTCACAGTTATTACGCACGGGGTCACAGTTATTACGCACGGGGTCACAGTTATTACGCACAGGGGTCACAGTTATTACGCACGGGGTCACAGTTATTACGCACGGGGTCACAGTTATTACGCACAGGGGTCACAGTTATTACGCACGGGGTCACAGTTATTACGCACAGGGGTCACAGTTATTACGCACGGGGTCACAGTTATTACGCACAGGGGTCACAGTGTGAATACACCGTTACTACATTCAAGGATCACAGTTATCATGTGCAGGTATTACACCCAGGGACAGCACGGTAGCGCAGTGGTTAGCACTGCTGCTTCACAGCTCCAGGGACCTGAGTTCGATTCCCGGCTCGGGTCACTGTCTGTGTGGAGTTTGCACATTCTCCTCGTGTCTGCGTGGGTTTCCTCCGGGTGCTCCGGTTTCCTCCCACAGTCCAAAGATGTGCGGGTTAGGTTAATTGGCCATGCTAAATTGCCCCTTAGTGTCCTGAGATGCGTAGGTTAGAGGGATTAGCGGGTAAATATCTGGGGATATGGGGGTAGGGCCTGGGTGGGATTGTGGTCGGTGCAGACTCGATGGGCCGAATGGCCTCTTTCTGCACTGTAGGGTTTCTATGATGGATCACTGTTAACACAGTTATTACACAAAGGGATCACAATGTAAATACTCAGTTATTACACACAGAGATCACAGTTATTATACACAGTTATTACACATGGATCGCTGTTATTACACTGGGCATCTTGACAAATATATGAGTAGCGTGGGAATAGAGGGATATAGTCCCCAAAGGGTAGGGGGTTTTAGGTCAGAATAGCAGCATGGTCGGCGCAGGCTTGGAGGGCCGAAAGGCCTGTTCCTGTGCTATACTTTTCTTTGTGCTTTGTAGTTATTAGACACAGGGATCCCAGTAAGAATACACAGTTATTACACACAGGAATCACAGTTATTACACGCAGTTATTGCATGCAGGGATCACCGCTTTTACGTGAAGGTAATACATGCAGAAATCACAGTTACTACACACAGTTATTGCACACGGGGAACAAAGTGTGAATACTCAGTTGGAAAATGTTATGTTTATGGGATGGATAATGATTGGTTATTTGCTTTGGGAACAGATCAGCCACTGTCAAATTTCATTGCCATGTCTGCTTGGGTGCAGTTTCACATTGAGTCTGTGCTGTTTTGTTCAGGTTCTGGAGCTAGTCTGAGGGAAGCCCATACTGCTGACACTTCCCATACCATGTTGCTATGGAGACTCCTTCATTGAAATGAATTTAAGTGCATAGCTGGTGTCCCAGGCTCCTGTTGATGAAGAAACTTCAGCAGTGGTAAGGGCGAGTGGCTGGATGCTCTAACCGGTAATGTCCTGGAATCAGCAACATACCTGAAGTGGTTGAATGAATCATGAACAATCTTTTCACAAACTGAGTTCTCTGAACAATAAGGATCTTGCATTTTCCACAGACTCGTGGTCCAGGTGTACTTGCAATGATGTAAAGTTTGTATTGTACTTCATAGAGATGATTGCAATAAAGAGTACAATTGGATTACCAAGGGACTGGACTGGAGAGAAGATTGCAGGCTGTTCCTTAGTTTCACTTCATAATGTCTTGTCCAGTTAACCTGACTGTAGTTTGCTTTAGGAGTCCCTGTTCTTATGGTGACTGGGTTTGAAGTCATTATTTTTAACCTGAGTTCTGTTTGGACGGTGATAGAAGCTGATCTGTCATGAAAGTGTGTTTTTCTTTAACAACATAAACCAGCTTCCTCACTTCGACAAGTGTGTTCTTCTTTGACACTAGCTTCTGTGAGACAGAAAGTGATCAGAAAGAATAAAAGTATTTCAATCGCTGGTGACGCTGTGGAGTCTGTGATTCGCTGGGCTTTAAACATCTCAATATGTTGCAGCACTGGATGTAAATTTTAATATCAGAGCATTGTGTAGATCCTCAAGGCTGTGGAGAGAGACAGTTTGCACAGATCCAGGGGAATCTCAATTCTTGCCAGGTGATGAGGTTTAATATGGGGTGGCACGGTGGTACAGTAGTTAGCATTGCTGCTTCACACGCCAAGGATTTGGGTTCAATTCCGGCCTTGGATGACTGTGTGCGCGTGCTTGCATGCGCACGCAGTTTGCCTGTTCTCCCGGGGTCGATATGGGTTTCCTCCAGATGCTCCGGTTTCCTCTCTCACTCGGACGCTGTGCACGTTCGATGGATTGGCTATGCTAAATTGTCCTTTCATGTCCCAAAATATGTAAGTTAGGGGGAGTGATGGGGTAAATATTAAGGGTTATGGGGACAGAACCTTAGTAGGGTGCTCAATTGGGAAATTGCATCCTTCTGCACCATAGGGATTCTATGGTGTGGCATTGACACTAAGTCTGTTTGAGACCAGGGCCGGGGGGGCGACGGTGAGGGCAGGGCCAGGAGCGACGGTGAGGGCAGGGCCAGGAGCGACGGTGAGGGCAGGGGCGACGGTGAGGGCAGGGCCAGGAGCGACGGTGAGGGCAGGGGCGACGGTGAGGGCAGGGCCAGGAGCGATGGTGAGGGCAGGGCCAGGGGGCGACGGTGAGGGCAGGGCCAGGAGCGATGGTGAGGGCAGGGCCAGGGGGCGACGGTGAGGGCAGGGCCAGGGGGTGAGGGCAGGGCCAGGGGGCGACGGTGAGGGCAGGGCCAGGAGCGACGGTCAGGGCAGGGCCAGGAGCGACGGTCAGGGCAGGGCCAGGAGCGACGGTGAGGGCAGGGCCAGGAGCGACGGTGAGGGCAGGGCCAGGGGGCGACGGTCAGGGCAGGGCCAGGAGCGACGGTGAGGGCAGGGCCAGGGGGTGAGGGTGAGGGCAGGGCCAGGGGGCGACGGTGAGGGCAGGGCCAGGAGCGACGGACAGGGCAGGGCCAGGAACGACGGTCAGGGCAGGGCCAGGAGCGACGGTGAGGGCAGGGCCAGGGGGCGACGGTCAGGGCAGGGCCAGGGGGTGAGGGCAGGGCCAGGAGCGACGGTGAGGGCAGGGCCAGGGGGTGAGGGCAGGGGCGACGGTGAGGGCAGGGCCAGGAGCGATGGTGAGGGCAGGGCCAGGAGTGACGGTGAGGGCAGGGCCAGGGGGCGATGGTCAGGGCAGGGCCAGGGGGTGAGGGCAGGGGCGACGGTGAGGGCAGGGCCAGGAGCGACGGTGAGGGCAGGGCCAGGGGCGACGGTGAGGGCAGGGCCAGGAGTGACGGTGAGGGCAGGGCCAGGAGTGACGGTGAGGGCAGGGCCAGGAGTGACGGTGAGGGCAGGGCCAGGAGTGACGGTGAGGGCAGGGCCAGGGGGTGAGGGCAGGGGCGATGGTGAGGGCAGGGCCAGGGGCAATGGTGAGGGCAGGGCCAGGAGCGACGGTGAAGGCAGGGCCAGGGGGTGACGGCCAGGGCAGGGCCAGGGGGTGAGGGCAGGGGCGATGGTGAGGGCAGGGCCAGGGGCAATGGTGAGGGCAGGGCCAGGGGGCGACGGTCAGGGCAGGGCCAGGGGGCGACGGTCAGGGCAGGGCCAGGGGGTGACGGTCAGGGCAGGGCCAGGGGGCGACGGTCAGGGCAGGGCCAGGGGGCGACGGTCAGGGCAGGGCCAGGGGGCGACGGTCAGGGCAGGGCCAGGGGGCGACGGTCAGGGCCAGGGGGCGACGGTCAGGGCAGGGCCAGGGGGCGACGGGCAGGGCCAGGGGGCGACGGTCAGGGCAGGGCCAGGGGGCGACGGGCAGGGCAGGGCCAGGGGGCGACGGGCAGGGCAGGGCCAGGGGGCGACGGGCAGGGCAGGGCCAGGGCGCGACGGGCAGGGCCAGGGGGCGACGGGCAGGGCAGGGCCAGGGGGCGACGGTCAGGGCAGGGCCAGGGCGCGACGGCCAAGGCCTGGGGGCGACGGTCGGGGCAGGGCCAGGGGGTGACGATCAGGGCCAGGGCGCGACGGTCAGGGCAGGGCCAGGGCGCGACGGGCAGGGCCAGGGCGCGACGGTCAGGGCAGGGCCAGGGCGCGACGGGCAGGGCAGGGCCAGGGGGCGACGGGCAGGGCCAGGGGGCGACGGTCAGGGCCTGGGGGCGACGGTCGGGGCAGGGCCAGGGGGTGACCGTCAGGGCAAGGCTGGTGCTCTACCCAGGGGAGGTTGTGCGGTGTGGAGGGCTTGGAGGGGCTCTCGCCCTGGGGAGGGTTGTGGTTCGGGTTGTGATGTGCACCCATCATGGGGTGCTTTGACGCAGGGGAACTCGAATGGCAGAGGGGATGGGTGGGTGGTGGGCACTGCTCCTGCCCGGGGTTTGGAGCACTGAATGCATCGCTGTGGGTTATATCTATCCTCAGTTTGTTGGGTCGATGCAGCACAGCCGAGGCAAGAGCAGCATCCTGATATTCAGGGTAAAATACTGATCCTTCAACACAGTCACCAAACTTCGCTGTGCCTGGCTCCTGTGGGTAAATCTTTTTCACAATCCAATGTTTAATTTCAGTTCTCTATTTTGTTCCATTACTTTCAGTGGTGTTGAAGATGAAGCTTAATTTGTCGATTCAAACATTACTCTTCAATCACAACGTTTGTGTACATTTTTCACTCTCATACTTTGTTTCTGGTCACCTATCATTAAAAGATTTTTCAATTCTTGCTGTTTAAAAGTTGCTTTTCCTAATAACTATGATAATCTCAGTGGTTGTATACAGCAGGTGTTCATTTACAACCTTGAACTATGTTGGATAACTTTTTAGACATGTGTGATTCTTGAAGCTGCTGCTGTCAGACTGAATCTCTCTTTAATGTCACTCCCTATTCCCACAAAACTCCTCATCCACTCTGTTAATAGAATCATACAGTGCAGAAAAGGCCTTTCAGCCCATCGAGTCTTCACCAGCATGTGAGAAACACCTGACCTCCCACCTAATCCCATTTATCAGCACTTGGCCCATAGCATTGGATGTTATGATGTGCCAAGTGCTTATCCAGGTACTTTTTAAACATTGCGAGGCAACCTGCCTCTAACACCCTCCCAGGCAGCGCATTACAGACTATCACCACTCTCTGGGTAAAAAAGTGTTTCCTCACATGCCCACCCCACCACCAAACCTATGTCCCATCATTGCTAACCCTTCAACTTAGGGGAATAGCTGCTCCTTATCTACTCTGCCCATGCCCCTTACAATCTTGTAAATCTCGATCAGGTCACCCCTCAGCCTTCTCTACTGGTACGAAAACAACGCTAATCTATCCAACCTCATCCTGGTGAATCTCCTGTCCATCCCCTCCAGTGCAATCACATCCTTCCTGTAATGTGGCGACCAGAATTGACTGCACACTACTCTAGCTGTGGCCTCACCAAAGTTCTATGCAACTCCTACATGACTTCACTGCTTTTGTGATCTCTGTCTCGATTGATAAAGTGTCCCATAAGACTTTTTCACCACCCTACTAACATGCCCTCCATCTTCAGAGATCTATGGATAAACACACCAAGGTCCCTTTGTTCCACAGAACTTCCTAGTGTCATGTCGTTCATTAAATACTTCCTTGTCAAATTACTCCTTCCAAAGTGTATCACCTCTCACTTTTCAGAGTTAAATTCCATCTGCCCATTTGACCATTCCATCTATATCTTGTAGCCCAAGACACTCAACCTCACTGTTAACCACCCAGCAAATCTTTGTGTCATTCACAAATTTACTGTTCCTAACCCCACACAGTCATCTTATGTCATTTATATAAATGACGAATAATCGGGGACCCAACACAGATCCCTGTGGTACGCCACTGGACACTGGCTTCTCGTCACTAAAACGGCCTTCTGTCATCATCCTCTGTCGCTGACAACTGAGCCAATTTTGAATCCATTTAACCCTGTATCCCATGTGCATTTGCTTTCTTTAAAATCTCCCATGTGGGACCTTCCATTATCTCCGCTCATTTCCTTATGCCTATTTTGGCAATGAGTATTGACGGGTATTCAACAGTCAAAATCATTGGAAGGTCATCAATATGAAATGTTAACTCTTGTTTCTTTTTTGGTTGTTGTATCTTTGCCTGATTCTGAAGAAACTGGAAGCCTAGTTATTCCCTCGCCACTCAATGGCCTTGACATTAATTTGCATCCAATTAGTTAACAGTACAGCATGGAAATATGGGTGAATCCATGCAATCCTCACTTCAGTTAGGTGATAGCTGACCTTTATCTTCCTCGCTTCATTATTCCTGAATGCCTTTCTGGTTTGAATTTTTAAATTAGTGTCAGTACTCGTTTGGTGAGAGTTCCAGATTTCCATTACTCTTTAATCATCGAATCATAGAAACCCTACAGTGCAGAAAGAGGCCATTCGGCCCATCGAATCTGCACCGACCACAACCCCACCCAGGCCCTACCCCCATATCCCCACATATTTACCCACTAATCCCTCTAACCTACGCATCCTGGGACACTAAGGGGCAATTTAGCATAGCCAATCAACCTAACCCGAACATCTTTGTACAAAGAACAAAGAAAATTACAGCACAGGAACAGGCCCTTTAGCCCTCCAAGCCTGCATTGACCATGCTGCCCGACTGAACTAAAACCCCCTATCCTTATAGAACATAGAAAGCCACAGCACAAACAGGCCCTTCGGCCCACAAGTTGCGCCGATCACATCCCCACCTCTAGGCCTATCTATAGCCCTCAATCCCATTAAATCCCATGTACTCATCCAGAAGTCTCTTAAAAGACCCCAACGAGTTTGCCTCCACCACCACCGACGTCAGCCGATTCCACTCACCCCCCACCCTCTGAGTGAAAAACTTACCCCTGACATCTCCTCTGTACCTACCCCCCAGCACCTTAAACCTGTGTCCTCTCGTAGCAACCATTTCAGCCCTTGGAAATAGCCTCTGAGAGTCTACCCTATCCAGACCTCTCAACATCTTGTAAACCTCTATCAGGTCACCTCTCATCCTTCGTCTCTCCAGGGAGAAGAGACCAAGCTCCCTCAACCTATCCTCATAAGGCATGCCCCCCAATCCAGGCAACATCCTTGTAAATCTCCTCTGCACCCTTTCAATGGCTTCAACATCTTTCCTGTAATGAGGTGACCAGAACTGCGCGCAGTACTCCAAGTGGACTTCCTGAAACCATATCCCTCTATTCCCATCCTATTCATGTATTTGTCAAGATGCCCCTTAAAAGTCACTACCGTATCCGCTTCCACTACCTCCCCCGGCAACGTGTTCCAGGCACCCACTACTCTCTGTGTAAAAAATCTGCTTCATACATCTCCTTTAAACCTTGCTCCCTGCACCTTAAACCTGTGCCCCCTAGTAATTGACTCTTCCACCCTGGGAAAAAGCTTCTGACTATCCACTCTGTCCGTGCCTCTCATAATCTTGTAGACTTCTATCAGGTCGCCCCTCAACCTCCGTCGCTCCAGTGAGAACAAACCAAGTTTCTCCAACCTCTCCTCATAGCTAATGCCCTCCATATCAAGCAACATCCTGGTAAATCTTTTCTGTACCCTCTCCAAAACCTCCACATCCAGTGTGGCGACCAGAATTGAACACTTTATTCCAAGTGCGGTCTAACTAAGGTTCTATAAAGCTGCAACATGACTTGCCAATTTTTAAATTGAGTGCCCCGGCAGATGAAGGCAAGCATGCCGTATGCCTTCTTGACTACCTTCTCCACCTGCATTGCCACTTTCAGTGTGTACCTGTACACCCAGATCCCTTTGCCTACCAATACTCTTAAGGGTTCTGCCATTCACTATATATTTCCTATCTGTATTAGACCTTCCAAAATACATTACCTCACATTTGTCTGGATTAAGCTCCATCTGCCATCTCTCCGCCCAAGTCTCCAACTGATCTATATCCTGCTGTATCCTCTGATGGTCCTCATCGCTATCCGTAAATCCACCAACCTTTGTGTCGTCCGCAAACTTAATAATTCAACCAGTTACGTTTTCCTCCAAATCATTTATATATGTTAGAAACAGCAAAGGTCCCAGCACTGATCCCTGAGGAACACTACTTGTCACAGCCCTCCATTCAGAAATGCACCCTTCCGCCGCTATCCTCTGTCTTCTTTGACCGAGCTAGTTTTGTATCCACCTTGCCAGCTCACCACTGATCCCATGTGACTTCACCTTCTGTACCAGTCTGCCATGGGGGACCTTGTCAAAGACCTTACTGAAGTCCATGTAGACAACATCCACTGCTCTACTCTCATCAATCACTTTGTCACTTGCTCGAAAAATTCGATCAAGTTCATGAAACATGATCTCCCCTTCACAAAACCATGTTGCCTCTCACTAATATGTCCACTTATTTCCAAGTGGGAATAAATCCTGTCTTGAAGAATCCTCTCCAGTAATTTCCCTACCACTGATGTAAGGCTCACCAGCCTGTAATTACCTGGATTATTCTTGCTACCCTTCTTAAACAAAGGAACACATTGGCTATTCTCCAATCCTCTGGGACCTCCCCTGTAGCCAGTGAGGATACAAAGATTTCTCTCAAAGCCCCAGCAATTTCTTCCCTTGCCGCTCTCAGTATTCTGGGGTATATCCCATCAGGCCCTGGGGACTTGTTTACCTTAATGTTTCTCAAGAACCCCAATATCTCAACATGACACAAACTACACATCCTTTCCCAGGCTCATCATCCACCAAGTCCTTATCTTTGGTGAATACTGACACCAAGTACTCATTTAATGCCTCGCCCATTTGCTCTGGCTTCATGCATAGATTCCCTCCCTTGTCCTTGAGTGGGCCAACCTTCTCCCTGGCTACCCTCTTGCTCTTTACATATGTATAAAAAGCCTTGGGATTTTCCTTAATCCTGCTGGCCAATGTTTTTTCGTGACCCCTTTTAGCCCTCCTTCAGTAGTTGGTAGTCTAGTTTAAAGGGCAATAAGCAACTGACCCAGTGAGCTAAGTGGCAGTTATCTGTCAATCAATTGAAGCCTGATTAGGCTTAAAGCTCTGTCTAGCTTTGACAAAGGGTCATCTGGACTCAATGTCAGTTCTTTTCTCTCCTTACAGATGCTGCCAGACCTGCTGAGACTTTCTCGCGTTTTCCCTTTTGGAAGCCTGATTAGGGCCTCAATAGATGTGAACACTTAGTAATTTTAAACTAGTATGTGAACCATTCCAGGTCATCTCAGCCATATTCAAGGCAGTGGTTTAGCAGCCGCACGACCAGTGAGTTTGCATAGGACCAGTCAGCCAGATTGAGATTTCAGCCAGAGTGAGGGTATCGGAATTTGGAGCCGAGTGGGAATTCAGTGCTGAGGGGAAAGAGGTGCTCATTTTCGGGAGGAGTGGAGAGGTGGATCTGCGAGAGAGTCTTGAGGGCAAGTGAGAGGTAAAAAGAAATCGAACTGTGACGTCACAGCCAGCAGGTAAGTGATTGGCTGATGACTGGTAAGTAGTTTTTATTTTCTCTTTTTTCGCTTGGCATTGTAGTTATTGTTGTAGGTTAATTTAAGGGTTAAGACATGGCAGGAGATGCCACCCCTGTGTCATGCTCCACTTGTGCAATGTGGGAATTCAGGGACCCTTCCGGTGTCCCTGGCTCCTTGACATGCAAGACATGTGTCCAACTGAAGTTCCTGTTTGACTGCTTGACGGCTCTGGAGCTGCAGATGGATTCACTTTGGAGCATCCACGATGCTGAGGGAGTCGTGGACAGCACGTTCAGTGAGTTGGTCACACTGCAGATAAAATTCACTAAGGGAGATGGGGAATGGGTGACCACCAGACAGAGGAAGAGTAGGAAGGCAGTGCAGGGGTCCTGTGTGGTCATCTTCCTCCAAAACAAATATACTGTTTTGAATACTGTTGGGGGAAATGACTCACTAGGGGAAGGTGGCAGCTTCAGATTCATGACACACTGGCTGGCTCTGCTGCGCAGCAGGGCAGGAAAAAGAGTGACAGAGCTATAGTGATATGTGATTCAATTGTAAGGGGAATGGAAAGGTGTTTCTGCGGACACAAATGAGACTCCAAGATGGTATGTTGCCTCCCTGGTGCAAGCATCAGGATGTCTTGAAGCGGCTACAGGACATTCTGGAGGAGGAGGATGAACAGCCAACTGTTGTGGTGCATCGTGGCACCAACGATATCGGTAAAAAACGGGATGAGGTCCTACAAGCTGAATTTAGGGAGTTCGGAGTTAAACTAATTCCGGACAGAGTCAGCATGGATTTATGAAGGGGAATTCATGCTTGACAAATCTGTTGGAATTCTTTGAAGATGTAATTAGTAGAGTTGACAAGGGGGAACCAGGAGATGTGGTATATTTGGACTTTCAGAAAGTGTTTGACAAAGTCCCGCACAAGAGATTATCGTGCAAGATTAAAGCGCATGGGATTGGAGGAAGTGTATTGAGATGGATAGAAAACTGGTTGGCAGAGAGGAAACAAAGAGCAGGAATTAATGAATGCTTTTCAAATTGGCAGGCAGTAACGAGTGGGGTGCCACAGGGATCGGTGCTGGGACCCCAGCTATTCACAATATATATTAATGATTTGGTGAGGGAACAAAATGTTACATCTCGAAGTTTGCAGATGATACCAAGTTGGGTGGAGGGTGAACTGTGACGAGGATGCAGAGATCCTTCAGAATGATCTGGACAGGTTGGGTGAGTGGGCTAATCAATGGCAGATGCAGTATAATTTGGACAAATGCGAGGTTATTCACTTTGAAAGCAAAAACAAGAAGGCAGATTACTACCCGAATGGCTGTAAATTGGGAGAGGGGAGTGTGCAGAGGGACCCGGGTGTCCTTGTGCACCAGTCACTGAAGGTAAGCATGCAGGTGGTAAAGAAGGCAAATGGTATGTTGGCCTTCACTGTGAGGTTTCGAGTACAGGAGCAGGGATGTGTTGTTGCAATTATACAGGGCCTTGGTGAGGCCACACCTCGAGTCTTGTGTGCAGTTTTGGTCTCCTTTTCTGAGGAAGGATGTTCTTGCTCTCGAGAGAATACAGCGAAGGTTTACCAGGCTGATTGCGGGGATGGCGGGACTGATGTATGAGGAGAGATTGACTAGATTAGGATTGTTTTGGCTGGAGTTCAGACGAATGAGGGGGAATCTCACAGAGAGTTCTAAAATTCTAACAGGGTAGATGTAGGGAGGATATTCCCAATGGTGGGGAAAGTCTAGAAATTGGGATCACAGTCTGAGGATTCAGGGTAGACCATTTAGGACCGAGGTGAGGAGACTTTTCTTCACCCAAGGATTGGTGACCCTGTGGAATTCATTACCACAGGAAGTAGTTGATGCCAAAACATAGAATGTATTCAAGAGATGGCTGGATATAGCACTTTGGGTGAATGGGATCAAAGATTATGGGGAAAAACAGGATTAGGCTATTGAGTTGGACAAATGTGAGGTAATGCATTTTGGAAGGTCTAATACAAATAAGAAATATACAGTAAATGGCAGAACCCTTAAGAGTATTGATAGGCAAAGGGACCTGGGTGTACAGGTACACAGGTCACTGAAAGTGGCAATGCAGGTGGAGAAGGTAGTCAAGAAGGCATATGGCATGCTTGTCTTCAGCGGCCGGGGCATTGAGTTTAAAAATTGGCAAGTCATGTTGACGCTTTATAGAACCTTAGTTAGACTGCACTTGGAATATAGTGTTCAATTCTGGTAGCCACACTACCAGAAGGATGTGGAGGCTTTGGAGAGGGTACAGAAAAGATTTACCAGGATGTTGCCTGGTATCAGGGACATCAGCTATGAGGAGAGGTTGGAGAAACTTGGTTTGTTCTCACTAGAACGACGGAGGTTGAGGGGTGATCTGATAGAAGTCTGCAAGATTATGAGAGGCATGGACAGAGTGGATAGTCAGAAGCTTTTTCCCAGGGTGGAAGAGTCAATTACTTGGGGGCACAGGTTTAAGGTGCAAGGGGTAAGGTTTAAAGGAGATGTACGAGAAGATTTCTTACACAGAGGGTGGTGGGTGCCTGGAACTCGTTGCTGGGGGAGGTAGTGGAAGCAGATACAATAGTGACTTTTAAGGGGCGCCTTGACAAATACATGAATAGGATGGGAATAGTGGGATTATGGTCCCCGGAAGGGTAGGGGGTTTCAGTTAAGTCGAGTAGCATGGTTGGTGCAGGCTTGGAGGGCCGAAAGGCCTGTTCCTGCACTCTAATTTTCTTTGTTCTTTGGATGATCAGCCATGATCGTAATGAATGGCGGCAGGGCAGGCTCGAAGGGCCAAATGGCCTCCTCCTGCTCCTATCTTCTATGTTTCTATGTAACTCTGCCAACTTTCCTGAACTAAAAATATCCTCCACCTGTTCTTGTTCTTTTCCAACCATTTGATCAAAAATCATTTCTGATAATTGAACTTCAACCTTCTTGTCTTCACTCTTTGATTTATCCTCCTGTCTTAACCTGTGACTTTGAGACCTTGTTACAACACAATCAGGAAAGAGCCCAGGATATGCGTCCTTCAACAACTCGGTTCTTTGATTTTCACTGGCTTGTCAACCACAGCAGGCATCACTCCCACCTCTGATCCAGCTATATCATTACCCAAGAAAAACTGTATTCCTGGATGGTGAATGTCTGGAACAAGCTGCCAGAGGTAGTAGTAGAGGCGGGCACAATTTTGTCTTTTAAAAAGCATTTAGATAGTTACATGGATAAGATGGGTATAGAGGGCTATGGGCCAAATGCGGGCAATTGGGATTAGCTTAGGGGTTTAAAAAGAAAGGGCGGCATGGACAAGTTAGGCCGAAGGGCCTGTTTCCATGCTGTAAACCTCTATGACTCTAGGATAATTTCTCTATCACTTCTACTTCCACTTCACAAGTCTTTACTGGACTCTCCAACCTCACCTTGTATAATGGAACACTATTCTTCTCGCATTGAATTCCACATATTACCACTTTTTCTGGCAATACTGCTCCCAAACTACACAACTCCTTATTGCTTACCATCAAAGATTGACTTGCTCTTGTATCTCTTAAAATTTTAACCTCTTTACTTACTCCTCCTGGTACACATGTGTAAACTTTACCCACACAAATAATTTTTAAAAGAGATTTGGCACCTTCTTATCAATCAACTCCTGATCAGGCTGTACCTTTTTTTGCACCTCCTTCACTTCGATTCAACTTTCCTTTACCACTTCAACAAACTCCACTGGCTTATCCTGTTTTACTATGTCAGTCTTCCCAGTGCTTCTCTTAAACCACCAACACTGTGGTGGTTTATTACAGTAAAAACATCTGAAGCTTTTCATTTCTCTTTCACCCTCCTGGATTTCTTTTTTAACCTGAGATACACTATATTATCTTCCATAAAAGCTTCTTTACCTTTATTTACCACCTGAGTTTTTCTCTTTTGCCCAGTTTCTATCCCTCACCAGCTGAAACTGTTGTCGGAAACCAAACTTTGATTTATGAACTAACTCATAATCATCTGCCATTTCTGCTGCTAATCTCACAGCTTTAAACTCTGCTCTTCCACATGAGTTCTCACTACGTCAGGAAGTGAATTTTTAAACTCCTCCAAAATAATCAGTTCTCTGAGAGCTTCATAATATTTTCAAAGCCCTTATCCACCTATCAAAATTACTCTGTTTGATCCTTTCAAATTATATGTACGTTTGACCCAGTTCTTTCCGTAGATTTCTAAACCTTTATCTGGAACTTCTGGCGCTAGTTCATATGCACCGAAGATGGATTTCTTCACCGCCTCATGCGTACCAGATACCTCCTCTGATAGTGATCCAAACACTTCACTAGCTCTACCTACCAACTTTGTTTGAATTAGTAACAACCACAGCCTGTGGCCATTTCATTTGTTTAGCCTCAAATGAAATGCAAAAGGCTTCGACATGCTTCTCATCAAACTTTGGCAATGCTTGGACATATTTTGATTTGATTTATAATTGTCACATGTATTAGTATACAGTGAAAAGTATTGTTTCTTGCACGCTATACGGACAAAGCATACCTTTCATAGAGAAGGAAACAAGAGAGTGCAGAATGTAGTGTTACAGTCATAGCTAAGTGTAAAGAAAGATCAACTTAATGCAAGGTAGGTCCATTCAAAAGTCTGATGGCAGCAGGGAAGAAGCTGTTCTTGAGTCAGTTGGTACCATAGAATCATAGAAACCCTACAGTACAGAAAGAAGCCATTCGGCCCATCGAGTCTGCACCGACCACAAACCCACCCAGGCCTTACCCTCATATCCCTACATATTTGCCCACTAATCCCTCTAACCTACGCATCTCAGAACACTAAGGGCAATTTTTTTTAGCATGGCCAATCAACCTAACCCGCACATCTTTGGAAACCGGAGCGCCCGGAGGAAACCCATGCAGACACGAGGAGAATGTGCAAACTCCACACAGACAGTGACCCAAGCCGGGAATCGAACCCAGGTCCCTGGAGCTGTGAAGCAGCAGTGCTAACCACTCTGCTTTTTGTATTTTTTTCCCAACAGAAGAAGGTGGAAGAGAGTATGTCCGGGGTCCTTAATTATGCTGGCTGCTTTGCCGAGGCAGTGGGAAATGTAAACGGAGTCAATGGATGGGAGGCTGATTTAAATATTTAAATAGATCCCCACCAAGCCTTTGACTATGATGCTCTTGCTCCTTCTCACTATCCTCACCACTACCCTCAGACCATACGTTGCCCTTTACCTCTGTCAATCGTACCCGCCATTCATTTCTCAAGGCCAGTTTCCAAAGTTCAAAGTCTCTCTTTTTCTTCTTCTTTTGCCTGCAATTCAAATAGTTTTAATTCTTTTTCATATTCTAGCTGTTTCATTTGTAACTGAATTCTCGCCATTCCCAACAGTTCTGACTGCTTCTGGCAATTTCAAATGCTGTGCTATTGCCACAATTATCTCTCCTTTCCTTACTCTGTCAGGCAATGTCAACTGCAATGTGTTTGCCAATTCCAATTTAGTCACATTTTGTAAGGTATCGTGTGTGACTTGCTCCACCCCCAGAAAATTCTGAGCCTCTGAAAGAGCCATTAATCCACACCACACTATTTCAACTTGAATACAACACCTGAAAAGAAAACACAAATCTGCGCACCACTCACTGCCTTTTGAGTTCACTAATCCCAAATCAATCAAGAAATACAGATTTTAATCCGAGTCTCCAATTGTTACAAGTCAGGTTGGATACTTCAAGGTGTTCTATGAAACTCGCCTGACCTGGAACGTTTTACATTGAATTTGGCTAGGATGAGCATGAGAGGTTTCACTTCAGGTGTGATTCAACTGACCCATGAGGAACTTTTATCAAAAACAAAGTTTAATTCAGAATATTGTTGACACACATAATAAAACAATTAGCAAGAACTTTTAACAATTACAAACAAGAAACACAACAACCACGATAATGTGTAACTCTTAAGGAACATCTCTAACATGTTCCAACCAAAGCCAACATCCAATAAATACACACAGCCCTCCAAATAAGCACAAAACAGCATTGGGTAATGCCCACTTGTTACCAGAATCCAGCCTTCTGGGTTGAATGCTGAAAATCTCTTGTGAAGAAACTCAGAAGAGGTTGTCTTCAAATCTGTTTCCCAAAATACAGCTCCTTTAAGGCAGAATGGCACTAGGCCTCTCCTTCAGCTAACTGATAGTTTCAGAACCAAACAAAGAACAAGGACAGAGAGAGACTGCTTCTTAGCTTGCTGCCAAACTGCTTCAAATTCCCCAAAACTGAACTGAAAGCCCAAAGGAAAGTAAAGCCCTATCACTTGACTGCTACAAATGAAACTGAAAAGCCCCTTCACCTGACTGCCACGGCTTAGCTCCACCCTCAAATTACGTCACTGAAGCTGTAAGCTGCATGATTTTTTTTAAGAATACCTTTCGTAAAGGTACATTCGCATTAACAACCATAATTTCATTAGTTTTAAGATAGCAATGGAGAATGATAGGTCTGGCCCAAAAGCTAAAATTCTAAACTGGGGCAAGGCTAATTTTGATGGTATTAGATAAGAACTTTCAAAAATTGCTTGGGGAAGTCTGTTAGCAGGCAAAGGGATGGCTGGTAAGTGGATGCGTTTCAAAAGTGTGTTAACCAGTATTCAGGGTAAGGACATTCCTTTTAGAGTGAAGGGCAAGAATTAGGGAAACCTGGATGACTCAGGTTATTGAGGCGTTGGTCAAAAAGAAGGCGGCGGCATATGACATGCATAGGCAGCTAGGATCAAGTCGATCGCTTGAAGAGTATAGAGGTTGTCGGAGTAGAGTTAAGAGAGAAATCAGGAGACCAAAAAGGGGACATGATATTGGTTTAGCAGATAAGGCAAAAGAGAATCCAAAGAGCACAAAGGGCAAAAGAGTAACTAGGGTGAGAATAGGGCCTCTTAAGGATCTACAAGAGATCGTTGAGATCCTAAGTGAATATTTCTCATCGGTATTTACTGTTGAGAAAGGCATAGATGTGAGGGAACTTGGGGAAATAAATAGTGATTCTTGAAGAATGTACATATTACAGAGAAGGAGTTGCTAAAAGTCTTAAAGTGCATCAAAGTAGATAAATCCCTGGGACCTGATGACGCCCCAGGTTGTTGTGGGCGGCACGTGACACAGTGGTTAGCACTGCTGCCTCACAGCATCAGGGACCCGGGTTTGATTCCCGGCTTGGGTCACTCTTGTGTAGAGTTTGCACGTTCTCCCTGTGTCTTCGTAGGTTTCCTTGGGGTGCTCTGGTTTCTTCCCACAATCTGAAAGAGAAGCTGCTTATGTGTATTGGCCATGCTAAATTCTCCCTCAGTATACCCGAACAGGTGCCAGAGTGTGGCAACGAGATGATTTTCACATTAACCTCATTGCAGTGTTAATGTAAGCTGACTTGTGATGAATAACTTAACTTTAAATTGCGAATCATTAACAGCAACAGGTGAGTTGCCTGAAGACTGGAGGGTAGCAAATGTTGTGCCTTTGTTTAAGAAGGGCTGCAGAGAAAAGCCTGGGAACTAAAGACCAGTGAGCCTCATGTCTGTAGTGGATAAGTTGGAAGGTATTCTGAGAGACAGAATCTACAGGCATTTAGAGAGGCAAGGACTGATTAGGGACAGTCAGTATGGCTTTGAGAGTGGAAAATCATGTCTCATGAATTTGATTGAGTTTTTTGAAGGAACAAAGAAAGTCGACATTGTTTACATGGACTTTCGCAAGGCCTTTGACAAGGTTAAATCTCATGGGATCCAGGGTGAGATAGCTTGCTTGGATACAAAATTGGCTTGAAGACAGAAGGTGGTTGCAGGGGGTTGTTTTTTAAACTGGAGGCCTGTGACCAGGAGTGTGCCTCAGGGATCAGTGCTGGGTTCACTGTTATTTGTCATTTATATTAATGATTTGGATGAGAATTTAGGAGGCATGGTTAGTAGGTTTGCAGATGACACCAAGATTGGTGGCATAGTGGACAGAGAAGAAAGTTATCTGAGATTGCAACGGAATCTTGATCAATTGGGCCAGTGGGCCGATGAATGGCAGGTGGAATTTAATTTAGATGTATGTGAGGTGATGCATTTTGATAGATTGAAATGGGTGGGGCCTACTCAGTTAATGGTGAGGTGTTGGAGAGAGTTATAGAACAAAGAGATCTAGGGGTACATGTTCATGGCTCCTTGAAAGTGGAGTCACAGGTGTACAGAGTGGTGAAGAAGGCATTCGGCATGCTTGGTTTCATTGGTCAGAATTCCCACTCACCTGAAGAAGGGGCTTGCAGCTCCGAAAGCTTGTGTGGCTTTTGCTACCAAATAAACCTGTTGGACTTTAACCTGGTGTTGTTAAACTTCTTACAGAACATTGAATACAGGAGTTGGGATGTCTTGTTGAAGTTGTACAAGACATTGGTAAGGCCACACTCAGAACACTGTGTACAGTTCTGGTCACCCTATTATTGAAAGTATATTATTAAACTAGAAAGGGTGCAGAAAAGATTTACCTGGATGCTCCTGGGTCTTGATGGTTTGAGTTATGAGGAGAGGCTGGATAGACTGGGACTTTCTCCCTGAAGTGTCAGAGACTTAGGGGTGTTCTTATAGAGGTCTATAAAATAATGAGGGGCATAGGTAAGGTAGATAGTCAACGTCTTTTTCCAAAGGTAGGGGAGTCTAAAACTAGAGGGCATTGGTTTGAGGTGAGAGGGGAGAGATACAAAAGGGTCTAAGAGGGACAATTTATTTGACCCAGAGGGTGGTGAGCCTCTGGAAGGAGCTGCTAGAGGCAGTAGTCGAAGTGGGTACAATCTTGTCTTATAAAAAGCATTTGGAGAGTTACCTGTGTAATATGGTTATAGAGGAATATGGGCCAAACACGGGCAATTGGGACCAGTTTAGTCGTAAAAACTGGGTGGCATGGACAAGTTGGCCCGAAGGGCCTGTTTCCATGCTGTAAACCTCTAGAACTCTATGTGCAGTGCTTCTCCTGACCTTGCCTCCAGAGGCCTTGTTCTCATTTGAAGATTATAACTATTTTGCTGGATTCCACAGCAGAAGAAATAGTTGTTCGCTAGCTAACCCATCCATCCTTTCATTCATTATAAACAGTTCAATTCAATCACCCCTTTAATGTTCTGTACTCAGCCTCTGCTGATAATTAACCTTAGTATAATGCTGGGGAATCAGCATTGCACTCTTTCCCAACCCTGAAGTCTGGTGCCCAGTGCTGAACACATTATGCAGATAAAGTCTAACTAAAACTCTCCACGTTGCAGCAGAACTCCCAGCCCTCAATAAACACTAAACATTCCACTATCCTCAATTATATTTCCAACCTGTCCCAAGCTTTGTGGTTTCTGTACTGTGACCCCTAAATCTGTTTCCCCATAGTCCCTAACTTTTCACCAATTAGAAAACCTATCAGACTCTTTTAATCTAATACTATCCTTAATTTCCTGAATGAGCCATGGACCTTTATGCTGAGTTTTGGTTTTTCAATATTTTTGCATAGTTTGAATTGTTTCTTTAAATAATTCCCACCGTTTATTTATCACCATGTCTTTTAGTCTATTTACCCAATTAATCTCAGCAAGTTTTCCCTTCATACCCATGTGGCTTTGTTTAAGTTTAATATTCTTGTTTGTGATTGGAGCATATCACTTTCAAACTTAACAGGGAATTCAATGGTATTATGATCATTGTCTTTTACTGTAAGATTACTAATTAACCCTGCTTCACGAGACAATACTAGATCGAAGACAGATTTATCCTTAGTTTGCTTCACATCATATTGCTCCACGAAATCATGAAAAATTCCACAAACTCATTTTCTAGACCACTCTTCCCAATTTGATTGATCCAGCCTACATGAAGATTCAAGTCCCCGACAATTATCACATTACCTTTGCTACACGCTCCAATGATTTTATTTTCCTTCAATGCTCTGTCTAATGGTATTACTGCTGTTAGGGAGGCCTATAAATGCACCCACCAGTGTTTCCTGACCTTTGCTATTCTTAATCTCTGCCCCCATCCCCCCCCATCCCCTTACCCCATATTACACAGAAACATAGAAGATAGGACAGGAGGAGGCCATTTGGCCCCTTAAGCCTGCTCCGCCATTCATTACGATCATGGCTGATCATCGAACTCAATAGCCGAATCCTGCTTTCTCCCCATAACTTTTGACCCCATTCACACCAAGTGCTATGTTCAGCCACCTCTTGAATACACTCAATGTTTTAACATCAACTACTTCCTGTGGTAATGAATTCCACAGGCTCACCACTCCTTGGGTGAAGAAATGTCTCCTCTACTTCATGATTTTCTGGGCCAAGATCCTTTCTCACTCATGTCCTTTAATCATTTTTTACGATCAGGGCTACCCTCCTCCTTTCTTTCTGTTTTTTTGAATGTTATGTTACCTGGAATATTTATTTCCTAATCTTGATCACCTTGTAACCAGGTCTCTCTAATGGTGATTAGATTGATACCATTTACCTCTGTTTGTGCCATTAGTTCATCCAAAATATTTCAGATGTGTTATGCATTCAGATAAAGGGCCTTTAATTTCATTTTTTAAAATTCCTATTCCCTCCATTGATCTTACCTTCTGATGTACAATCACTGTTCAACTCTCTGTCCCTTCTGGCCTCCTCCGCTTCTCTTTACAGCATCTCTATAATGTTCTGTTGCCTTGTTTTTTTCTTTTTGGATTTGTAAACATTGTTTCATCTGAATTTGAATTTGGATCCTAACTCTTTGAACTGCCTCAGCTGAAGGTCATTCCTAGTTTTACCTCTGTCATTGGTTCTTACATGGCCACGACAACTGCATCCTTCCCCATCTGCTTCCAAATTAATCTCCAACCACGAGGTAATGTCTTTAACCCTGGCACTGGGCAGGCAGCACAACCTTTGGAGCTTCCGATCACAGCTGCAGACAACAGTATCTGTTCCCCGTTCGGGTGGCACAGTGATTAACATTGCTGCCTTACAACGCCAGGAACCAATTCAATTCCGGCCTTGGGTGACTGTCTGTGTGGAGTTTGCACGTTCTCCTCGTGTACGTGTGGGTTTCCTCCGGGTGCTCTGGTTTCATTCCACAGTCCAAAGATGCAGGGTAAGTTGATTTGTCATGCTAAATTACCCAGGATGTGTAGGTTAGGGGGGTTAGCCAGGTAAATATTGTGGGGATAGGCTCCGGGTAAGATGTGTTAGTGCAGATTCGATGGGCCGAATGGTCTGCTTCTGCACTGTAGGGATTCTGTGTTCATATTGTCCCTTATTTTGATTTGATTTATTATTGTCACATGTATTAATATACAGCGTAAAGTATTGTTTCTTGCACATTATACAGACAAAGCATACCGTTCATAGAGAAGTCAAAGAGAGAGTGCAGAATGCAGTGATACATCATAGCTAGGTTGTAGAGAAAGATCAACTTAGTGCAAAGTAGGTCCATTCAAAATGATGGCAGCAGGGAAGAAACTGTTCTTGAGTCAGTTGGTACGTTTCCTCAGACTTTTGTATCTTTTTCCTGACGGAAGAAGGTGGAAGAGAATATGTCCGTGGTGCGTGGCATCTTTAATTATGCTGGCTGCTTTTCATAGAATCATAGAATCATAGAAACCCTACAGTGCAGAAGGAGGCCATTCGGCCCATCGAGTCTGCACCGACCACAATCCCACCCAGGCCCTATCCCCACATATTCACCCGCTAACCCCTCTATCCCAGGACTCTAAGGGGCAATTTTTAAACCTGGCCAATCAACCTAACCCGCACATCTTTGGACTCTGGGAGGAAACCGGAGCACCCGGAGGAAACCCACGCAGACACGAGGAGAATGTGCAAACTCCACACAGACAGTGACCCGAGCCGGGAATCGAACCCGGGACCCTGGAGCTGTGAAGCAGCAGTGCTAACCACTGTGCTACCGTGCCGCCCTGAGGCAGTGGGAAGTGTAGACAGAGTCAATGGGTGGGAGGCTGATTTGAGTGATGAACTTGGCTTCGTTCATGACCCTTTATGGTTTCTTGCGGTCTTGGACACAGCAGGAGCCATACAAAGCTGAGATACCAAAGGAAAGAATGCTTTCTGTGGTGTATCTGTAAAGGTTGGTGCAAGTCGAAAGAATTGCCTTAGTCTTCTGAGAAAGTAGAGGTGTTGATGGGCTTTCTTAACTATTGTGTCGACATGGGAGGACCAGGACAGATTGAGGGTGATTTGGACACCTAAAAACTTGAAACTCTCGACCATTTCTACTTCGCCCCCACTGATGTAGAGGTGGCATGTCCTCCATTATGCTTCCTGAAGTTGATGACAATCTTCTTCATTGTGTTGACATTGAGGAAGAGATTATTGTCATCACAGCACTTCACCAGATTCTCTACCTCATTCCTGTTCTCCATCTCGTCATTATTTGGAGATCCGACCCACTACGGTGGTGTCATCAGCAAAAATCAAGCTGGAGGAGCTGAGGACACAGCCTTGCGGGGCATCAGTGTTGAGGATGATCGTAGGAAGTATTATTGCATATCCTTACTGAATGCGGTCTGTGGGTAAGGAAGTTCCGAATCTAGTCACAGAGTGAGGGGCCAGGCCCTAGGCCACAGAGTTTGGAGATGAGTTTCATCGGAATAATGACATTGAAGGCTGAGCTGCAGTCGATAAATAGGAGTCTGACATAGGTGTCTTTGTTATCTAGGTATTTCAGGGTTGAATGCAGGACCAGGGAGATGGCGTCTGCTGTGGACCTGTTGTGGCAGTAGGCAAACTGCAGTGGATCCAGGTGATCCGGGAGGCTGGAGTTGAATCATGCCATGGCTAACCTTTTGAGCAAAAAGGGCTCACGAAATGTCCTTGGCAGACAGGATTAAGGAGAATCCCAAGGCATTTTATTCATACTTTAGGAACAAAAGGGTTGTCAGGGAAAAAATCAGACCTCTCAGGGACAAAAGTGGGGAATTATGCTTGGAGCCCAAAGAAGTAGGGGAGATCCTAAATGAATACTTTGCGTCGGTATTCACAAAGGAGAGGGATGTGTTGACTGGGAGTGTCTCGGAGGGGAGTGTTGACCCGTTGGAGAAAATGTCCATGACAAGGGAGGAAGTGTTAGGTTTTTTAGGGAATATAAAGACTGACAAATCCCCAGGGCCTGATGGAATCTATCCAAGGCTGCTCAGGGAGACGAGAGATGAAATCGCTGGGCCTCTGACGCAAATCATTGCCTCGTCACTGAACACAGGTGAGGTCCCAGAGGATTGGAGGATAGCTAATGTGGTCCCGTTATTTAAGAAGGGTAGGAAGGATAACCCGGGAAATTATAGGCCGGTGAGCTTGACGTCCGTGGTCGGGAAGTTGTTGGAGAGGATTCTTAGAGATAGGATGTATGCGCATTTAGAAAGGAATAAACTCATTAACGATAGTCAGCATGGTTTTGTGAGAGGGAGGTCATGCCTCACTAACCTGGTGGAGTTTTTTGAAGAAGTGACTAGAATGGTTGACGAGGGAAGGGCCGTGGATGTCGTCTATATGGACTTTAGTAAAGCGTTTGACAAAGTCCCTCATGGTAGGCTGGTGCAAAAGGTTGGATCTCATGGGATAAAGGGAGAGGTGGCTAGATGGGTGGAGAACTGGCTTGGTCACAGAAGACAGAGGGTGGTAGTGGAAGGGTCTTTTTCCGGCTGGATGCCTGTGACTAGTGGTGTTCCGCAGGGCTCTGTATTGGGACCTCTGCTGTTTGTGATTTATATAAACGATCTGGAAGAAGGTGTAACTGGGGTGATCAGTAAGTTTGCGGATGACACGAAAATGGCTGGACTTGCAGATAGTGAGGAACATTGTCAGAGGCTACAGAAGGATATAGATAGGCTGGAAATTTGGGCAAAGAAATGGCAGATGGAGTTCAATCCAGATAAATGTGCAGAGGAGGTTTACCAGGATGTTGCCTGGTATGGAAGGGCTTAGTTATGAGGAGAGATTGGGTAAACTGGGGTTGTTCTCACTGGAAAGACGGAGGATGAGGGGTGACCTAATAGAGGTGTATAAAATTATGAAAGGCATAGATAGGGTGAATGGTGGGAAGCTTTTTCCCAGGTCGGTGATGATGTTCACGAGGGGTCATAGGTTCAAGGTGAGGGGGGGGAGGTTTAACACGGATATCAGAAGGACGTATTTTACACAGAGGGTGGTGGGGGCCTGGAATGCGCTGCCGGGCAAGGTGGTGGAGGCGGACACACTGGGAACGTTTAAGACTTATCTAGATAGCCACATGAATGGAGTGGGAATGGAGGGATACAAAAGAATGGTCTAGTTTGGACCAGGGAGCGGCACGGGCTTGGAGGGCCGAAGGGCCTGTTCCTGTGCTGTATTGTTCTTTGTTCTTTGAAGCACTTCATAATGATGGATGTCAGAGCCACCGGACGACAGTCATTAAGGCACGCTAGTTGGCCTTTCTTTGGTATCGGGATGATGGTCATCTTCAGAGAGGGATCTCAGATTGTTGTAAAGAGAAGTTGAAGATGTCGTCAATGCCCCTGCCAGCTGATCGGCGCAGGATCTGAGTGCTCGTCCAGGTACCCCATCCGGGCCAGTCTCTTTCCATGGATTGACCTTCGAGAAGGCTGCAGACTCTACAATGGTGACCTCGGGTACAGGTTCATCTGAGGCTTGCGGGGTGGAGCGTGTGCTCTGTGGTGAACCATAGATGGTTACCACTATGGGTACTTGTACATATGTTACTCTTGTTACTGTTGGGGTTAGGGTTGGGGTGTTCCACCTGTTAGCATTGTTCTGTGGTACACTCCGTTTGGCTCCGCCTTCTTATAGGAGTATAAAGCTCACTGCTACTTCCCAGTGGCCCTTAGTCTGGGATAGTATTGTTAAGCAGTATGCTCTATTCTTGTTGCGAATAAAAGCCTTTATTCCCGGGTACGATCTAGCCTCCCGAGTGGATTAATCGCGCATCAATTTTATTCGCAACAAATTTTGTTCAAAGAAAAAATGGAGCAGATGCTGAAACCCGATCGGCTAACCTTGGATCCGTGTGCCGCGGGAGCGTCGAACACTTTCGACCATTGGTTGGAGTGTTTCCAGGATTACATCAACGCCTCGACAGCAGTCCAGACCGACGCCGACAGATTGCGGGTCCTCCACGCAAGGGTGAGCGAGACTGTGTATGCAACAATCCGTGATTCCCAAAATTACAAAGAGGCCATCGAATTACTCAAGAAGCTGTACCATAAACCGCCAAACGAAATTCATGCTCGTCACCTATTAGCCACTCGGCGGCGGCAGCCCGGCGAAACGACGGGACAGAACCTGCGTGAACTTCAACAGCTAGCCAGAGCCTGCAATTGCAAGGAGGTGTCGGCTACTCAATACACCAACGATCTGATCCGAGATGCGTTCGTGGCGGGAATCGGCTCATCCTATATTCGCCTGCGGCTGCTAGAGCAAGGTAACTTGGACCTGGCTAAGACGGTAGAATTGGCCGATGCGATGGAAACGGCCTCCAGAAATCTTGAAACCTACCCCACCGACCACGTGGGAACATCGTGGCAAGCACAGCCACCGCCTCAACTGTACTCGGCGGCTCCTCGGAACTGCGCGATAATGCTCTCAACTTCAGACCTGACGGCTGCAGCAGCTCCTGGAGGCCCACGGTGCTATTTCTGCGGATTGGCGAAGCACCCTCTTCAGAGATGTCCGGCCAGGATGGTGTTTTAGCTCCGCCTGTGGGAAGAAAGGGCACTATGCAAAAGTGAGCAGAGCAAAGACCCCTTCCAAGCCCAGCAGTGCTGCGTGTGACTCCCCAGGATCCATCTCCTCGTCTCCAGCCTCGTCGATGTCTTCAACCACGTGCGATTCACGGGCGCCGCCATTTCTGATGACGACGACACAAGACACGTGCGACCTGCGGGTGCCGCCGCTTTCAACGCCATCGACCACGTGCGATCCGTGGGCGCAGCCATTTTGGTCGACACCGGCCGCAGAAGACCAGCAGGGGTCCTCGTTGTCGGCTATCTCAGCTGCCTGCAGTTACACTCGGGATCCAACAGTGGCGTCAATCATCCTGTACCAAGCCAAGCCTCACAGACTCGACAAGTCCATGATGGACATAGAGGTAAACGGACGCCTGATACATTGCCTGTTTGACAGCGGGAGCACGGAGAGTTTCATCCATCCGGATACAGTGAAACGGTGCGCTCTCCGCGTGCAAACTGTCAGGCAGACAATCTCTATGGCGTCGAGGTCCCGATCTGTTATTGTTCTTGGGAGCTGTGTGGTAACCTTAACGGTGCGGGGCACAGTTTACGAGAACTTCAGGCTCCTCGTGTTACCGCACCTTTGCGCTCCGGTACTCCTGGGGCTAGACTTTATGGTCCACCTGAGGAGTGTGACCCTGCAGTACGATGGGCCGCTCCCTCCATTTTCAGTGGGAGAACAGCAGCCTCCAAATTGTCCAGCGCGCTCCACATGCAGTCTCTCGACACTCAAAATTACCCCGCCTTCCTTATTTGCAAATCTCGTGCCAGGCTGCAAGCCCATCGCGACTAAGAGCAGGCGTTACAGCGCTGAGGATCGGATCTTTATTCGATCTGAGGTTCAGCGGCTCCTCAGGGAAGGGGTCATTCAACCTAGCACTAGCCCATGGAGAGCACAAGTCGTGGTGGTCAAGACTGGGGACAAGCCCCGGATGGTCATAGACTATAGTCAGGCCATTAATAGGTACAGGCAGCTGGACGCATACCCTCTCCCGCGCATATCTGACATGGTCAACCAGATTGCGCAGTACCGGGTGTTCTCCACCATCGACTTGAAGTCAGCCTACCACCAGCTCCCCATTCGCCCAGAGGACCGAAAATACATGGCCTTTGAGGCGGATGGTCGTCTCTACCACTTCTTAAGAGTCCCTTTCGGCGTCACAAATGGGGTCTCGGTCTTCCAGCGTGAGATGGACCGAATGGTGGACCAAAACGGGCTACGGGCTACCTTCCCGTACCTGGACAACGTCACTATCTGTGGCCAAGACCAGCAGGACCACGACGCCAACCTCCAGAATTTTTTACGCACTGCGTCTCTCCTGAACCTGACCTATAACAGGGAGAAGTGCGTATTTAGCAAGCACCGCCTAGCAATCCTCGGATACGTGGTGGAAAACGGGGTCATCGGCCCCGATCCAGACCGTATGCGTCCCCTCCTTGAACCTCCCCTACCCACTAGCATCAAAGCACTGAGAAGATGCTTAGGCTTCTTCTCGTATTATGCACAGTGGGTTCCCAATTACGCGGACAAAGCCCGTCCGCTCATAAAGTCTACCTCTTTTCCCCTTACAGCAGAGGGTCGCCTAGCCTTTGAAGGGATAAAAGCCGACATCGCGAAAGCCACGATGCTCGCTGTCGATGAGTCCATCCCCTTTCAGGTGGAGAGTGATGCATCTGATTTTGCCCTGGCCGCCACACTTAACCAGGCGGGCAGGCCCGTCGCCTTTTTCTCTCGCACCCTCCAAGGCCCTGAAATTCGGCACTCCTCTGTGGAAAAAGAGGCTCAGGACATTGTGGAGGCCGTACGGCATTGGCGCCATTATTTGGCTGGCAAACGATTTACCCTGCTCACGGACCAGCGGTCCGTGGCCTTCATGTTCAACAACGCGTTAAAGGGAAAAATTAAGAATGATAAAATCTTGAGGTGGAGAATCGAACTCTCCACCTACAACTATGATATCATGTACCGTCTGGGGAAGCTCAATGAGCCCTCAGATGCCCTGTCGCGTGGAACATGTGCCAGTGTGCAGGAGGACCGGCTACAGGCCCTCCACAATGATCTCTGCCATCCGGGGATCACTCGGTTCTTCCATTTTGTAAAGGCCCGGAATCTGCCCTACTCCATAGAGATGTCAGGTCGATAACTCGAAGCTGCCAGGTATGTGCAGAGTGCAAGCCGCACTTCTACCGGCCTGACAGGGCACACCTCATTAAGGCCACTTGCCCTTTTGAACGACTGAGTGTCGATTTCAAGGGCCCCCTTCCTTCGACAGATCGGAATGTGTATTTCCTCAACGTGGTTGACGAGTACTCCCGATTCCCCTTTGCCATCCCCTGTTCTGACATGTCTGCTGCCACGGTCATCAAAGCCCTGCGGAGTCTTTTTATCCTGTTCGGCTGCCCCAGTTATATCCACAGTGATAGGGGTTCGTCGTTTATGAGCGACGACTTGAGGCAATACCTGCTCTCTAA
Organism: Mustelus asterias; assembly: GCF_964213995.1. Taxonomy (NCBI): domain Eukaryota; kingdom Metazoa; phylum Chordata; class Chondrichthyes; order Carcharhiniformes; family Triakidae; genus Mustelus; species Mustelus asterias. Next base: position 45,498,461 of record NC_135808.1, read on the forward strand.
AGGAATTGCCTCAAGTAGGACTATGAGTTACAACCCCAGGGGTAACGGACAGGTCGAGAGAGAAAACGCTACAATCTGGAAGGCTGTTTTACTGGCGTTAAGGTCTAGGGGTCTTCCAGTCTTCCGTTGGCAAGAGGTACTTTCTGATGCGCTCCATTCAATCCGGTCCCTCCTGTGTACGGCAACCCTGTGGGGCGGCACGGTAGCACAGTGGTTAGCACTGCTGCTTCACAGCTCCAGGGTCCCGGGTTCGATTCCCGGCTCGGGTCACTGTCTGTGTGGAGTTTGCACATTCTCCTCGTGTCTGCGTGGGTTTCCTCCGGGTGCTCCGGTTTCCTCCCACAGTCCAAAGATGTGCGGGTTAGGTTGATTGGCCAGGTTAAAAATTGCCCCTTAGAGTCCATAGATGCGTAGGTTAGCGGGATTAGCGGGTTAATATGTGGGGGTAGGGCCTGGGTGGGATTGTGGTCGGTGCAGACTCGATGGGCCGAATGGCCTCCTTCTGCACTGTAGGGTTTCTATGATTTCTATGAACCAACGCTACCCCACATGAGCGGATGTTTACCTTCCCCAGGAAGTCTTCCTCTGGGACCTCACTGCCGTCTTGGTTGACGTACTCAGGACCTGTCCTCCTGCGGCGGCATGTTAGGGCTCGCAAGTCCGACCCTTTGGTTGAACAGGTCCATCTCCTCCACGCCAACCCTCAATATGCCTATGTGGCATATCCTGACGGGCAAGAGGACACGGTCTCTATCAGAGATCTGGCGCCTGCAGGGGACCTGGAAACCCCTGTCACTCCCGCACCCCGGGTTAGGATTCCTTTGCCCATTCTCTCCCCTCCTGACACGGCGCGGGCAGCATCGGGACCTCAACTTCATCCTCTTACTCACGTGTACAGCTTGCTTGAGTCCAGGAGATTGTCGCCACCTCGAGGTCCACAGGTGCGTGAGGAACTGGAGGAGTCACTGGACACCACCTCGGAGTGAGGGACACCACGGTCACCAGAACCGGCACTGGAGCCAGTGCTGCGGAGGTCGCAGAGACGGTGCAGACCTCCGATACGGCTGAACTTGTGAACATATGGACAGTTCGTATTGTCTCCTTACCCCACCGGCCTTTGTTTTTAAAGGAGGGGTGAATGTGGTGAACCATAGATGGTTACCACTATGGGTACTTGTACATATGTTACTCTTGTTACTGTTGGGGTGAGGGTTGGGGTGTTCCACCTGTTAGCATTGTTCTGTGGTACACTCCGTTTGGCTCCGCCTTCTTATAGGAGTATAAAGGTCACTGTTACTTCCTAGTAGCCCTTAGTCTGGGATAGTATTGTTAAGCAGTATGCTCTATTCTTGTTGCGAATAAAAGCCTTTATTCCCGGGTACGATCTAGCCTCCCGAGTGGATTAATCGCGCATCATGCCCTCACTGACCTCTTGCTCAAAATGGGCACAGAATGCATTGAGCTCATTAGGAAGGGGTGCGTTAGTGCCGGCAATTGTACTTGCCTTCATTTTGTTGCCTGTTATGTCCTGCAGATCTTGTCATAGTCGGCAGGGGTCCGTGTGGCTAGCCTGGGACTCTAGCTTGATCTGGTACTGTCTTTTGGATTCTTTGATGGATCTCCTTAAATCATATCTGGCTTTCTTGTATAGCACAGTAAGAAGTCTCACAACGCCAGGTTAAAGTCCAACAGGCTTATTTGGTAGCAAATACCATAAGCTTTCGGAGCACAGCTCCTTCGTCAGATGGAGTGGATATCTGTTCTCCAACAGTGCACAGACACAGAAATCAAATTACAGAATACTAATTAGAATGCAAATCTCTACAGCCAGCCAGGTCTTGCCAGCGGATGAGGAGGATCGCAACAGACACCTCCAGACGCTGAAAGATGCCCTCATAAGAACAGGATATGGCGCTCGACTCATCGATCGACAGTTCCAACGCGCCACAGCGAAAAACCGCAACGACCTCCTCAGAAGACAAACACGGGACACAGTGGACAGAGTACCCTTCGTCGTCCAGTACTTCCCCGGAGCGGAGAAGCTACGGCATCTCCTCCGGAGCCTTCAACATGTCATTGATGAAGACGAACATCTCGCCAAGGCCATCCCCACACCCCCACTTCTTGCCTTCAAACAACCGCACAACCTCAAACAGACCATTGTCCGCAGCAAACTATCCAGCCTTCAGGAGAACAGTGACCACGACACCACACAACCCTGCCACAGCAACCTCTGCAAGACGTGCCAGATCATCGACACGGATGCCATCATCTCACGTGAGAACACCATCTACCAGGTACACGGTACCTACTCTTGCAACTCGGCCAACGTTGTCTACCTGATACGCTGCAGGAAAGGATGTCCCGAGGCATGGTACATTGGGGAAACCATGCAGACGCTACGACAATGGATGAATGTACACCGCTCGACAATCACCAGGCAAGACTGTTCTCTTCCTGTTGGGGAGCACTTCAGCAGTCACGGGCATTCAGCTTTGGATCTTCAGGTAAGCGTTCTCCAAGGCGGCCTTCACGACACACGACAGCGCAGAGTCGCTGAGCAGAAACTGATAGCCAAGTTCCACACACATGAGGACGGCCTAAACCGGGATGTTGGATTTATGTCACATTATCAGTAACCCCCACAGCTTGTAGAATCTCACTAGCTGTTCTGTCTGGAGACAATACACATCTCTTTAACCTGTGTTGAATGCTCCCTCCACCCACATTATCTGTACCTTTAAGACCTGGCTCGCTGTAGAGATTTGCATTCTAATTAGTATTCTGTAACTTGATTTCTGTGTCTGTGCACTGTTGGAGAACAGATATCCACTCCATCTGACGAAGGAGCAGTGCTCCGAAAGCTTATGGTATTTGCTACCAAATAAACCTGTTGGACTTTAACCTGGTGTTGTGAGACTTCTTACTGTGCTTACCCCAATCCAACGCCGGCATCTCCACATCATTTCTTGTATAGGTCAGGGTCACCTAACTTGAATGCCTCAGACCCAGACTTTAGCAAGCAGTGAATATCCCTGTTCATCCACAGTTTCCGATTGGGAAACACACAGATTTGCTTCTTTGGCACACAGCCTTCTAGACACTTGCTAATGAGGTCAGTTACTGTAGTGGTGTACTCATTCAGGCTGGTTGCAGTTTTCAAATACTGACCCCAATCCACTAACATTATAGTCCTGTAGGAGATCATCCGATTCCTCAGACCAACATTGCACGACTTTCTTTGATGGATTCTCCCGCTTCAGTTTTTGCTTGTGAGCTGGGAGCAGGAGCACAGTTTTGTGGTCTGATTTGCCAAAGTGTGGGTGGGCGATAGAGCAGTAGGCATGTTTGATATTTGTGTAGCAGTGGTCTAGGATGTTTGGGCCTCTGGTGGAACAGAAGACGTGTTGGTAGTAACTTGGTCGGATGCTCTTGAGCTTGGCCTGATTCAAGTCCCAGGCCACCATGAACAAGGTCTTGGGATATTTCGTCTTACGGCTAATCGTAGTGGTGTATATTTTGTCCAGTGCAGTCTTAACATCTGCATGGGGTGGGATGTAAACTGCTGTCAGGATAACAGAAGTGAACTCCCGTGGAAGATAGTAGGGGCGGCATTATAGCATCAGGTATTCTACGTCCAGGGATCAGAAATCCGCAAGTGTTGCTGCACCACGAGGTGTTGATTATGAGGCAGACCCCACCTCTCCTAGCCTTGCCTAAGGCCACTGTGCGGTCCATATGATGGATTGAAAAGTCCTCTAGTAAGGCACAGTCCGGTGAAGCAGGAGTGAGCCATGTCTCCAAAAAACAGAGCACACAGCAGTTCCTCAGTTGGGTGGCACAGTAGCACAGTGGTTAGCACTGCTGCTTCACAGCTCCAGGGACCTGGGTTCGATTCCCGGCTTGGGTCACTGTCTGTGTGGAGTTTGCACATTCTCCTCGTGCTCTGGTTTCCTCCCACAGTCCAAAGATGTGCGGGTTAGGTTGATTGGCCATGCTAAAATTGCCCCTTAGTGTCCTGGGATGCATAGATTAGAGGGATTAACGGGCCTGGGTGGGATTGTGGTCGGTGCAGCCTCGATGGGCCGAATGGCCTCTTTCTGTACTGTTGGGTTTCTATGATTTCTATGATTTCTATTTGAAAGTGAGTCAGGCTTTAAGTTCGTCTAGCTTGTTGTCCAGAGATTGGACATTTGCAAGGAGTGAGCTGGGGGAGAGGGCCTTGGGACCATGTTGTTTCATAACCACATTTCTTTTCACTCCCCTCTCCAAACCCCCTCCCCACTTGATTAGCTTTCTGCATCATGACATCCTTCTCTGTTTGCTCATCCAGTGTACAGTACTTCTCACCCTACAGGCGGCAAGCACCTCCTTCACAGTCAGAGGTTGAGGATCTTCCATCCCTACAAGCTGGTTCCACATTCCTGACTCGCAGTCGCGCCCTCCTGTCCTTGACTATTGACCAGCTCTAAAGTTTGGCCTAAGACTGCCTCCTAGACAAAGTATAACTCTCCTCGTCCCTGATTCTCTGCCATGTCTGCAACTCAGACTCGAGCTCAGCAACTTGGAGTCAAAGTTACTCAACCAGATATGGTTGTCTGGAATTGCAGTACATTCCACATATTTGTTCTGATGCACAGGTTGTCCCCCTTTTGAGACATAATGTCAAATCCCCCAAAGAGGAATACCTCATCTCATAATCTGTTAAAAGTGTATGGGAAGATGTGAACTGTTTTTCAGCAACATTTAGTGGTTAACTAACAGAAATAAATACCTGTTTTCTTGACCAATATGTGGAGGAACCAACTAGAAAGCAGGCCATCTTAGACTGGCTACTGTGTAATGAGAAGGGAATCATTGCCAATCTAGCTGTCTGAGACTCCTTGGGGATGAGCGACCATAACATGATAGAATTTTTTATCAAGGTGGAGAGTGAAGTAGTTGATTCAGAGACTAGGGTGTTGAATCTGTGAGGATATGAGGCCTTGACAGATTGGGAGAGTTACTTAAAGGGATGAGAGTGGGTAGGCAATGGCAAACATTCAAGGAACACATGGGGGAACAGCAGCAACTGTTTATTCTTGTCTGGCACAAAAGCAAAATGGGTAAGACGGCCAATCTATGGCTTAAAAAGGAAATTAGAGAGAGTATCCGATCTAAGGAAGAAGCATACAGATTGGCCAAGAAAAATAATACGTCTGAGGATTGGGAGAAGTTTAGAATTCAGCAAACTTGAGAAATCTTTGTATCTTCACTGGCTACAGGGGAGGTCATGATGTGGAGATGCCGGCGTTGGACTGTGGTAAACACAGTAAGAAGTTTAACAACACCAGGTTAAAGTCCAACAGGTTTATTTGGTAGCAAAAGCCACACAAGCTTTCGGAGCTCTAAGCCCCTTCTTCAGGTGAGTGGGAATTCTGTTCACAAACAGAGCATATAAAGACACAAACTCAATTTACATGAATAATGGTTGGAATGCGAATACTTACAACTAATCAAGTCTTTAAGAAACAAAACAATGTGAGTGGAGAGAGCATCAAGACAGGCTAAAAAGATGTGTATTGTCTCCAGACAAGACAGCCAGTGAAACTCTGTGGGGGTTACAAATAGTGTGCCATGAACCCAATATCCCGGTTTAGGCCGTCCTCGTGTGTGCGGAACTTGGCTATCAGTTTCTGCTCAGCGACTCTGCGCCGTCGTGTGTCGCGAAGGCCGCCTTGGAGAACGCTTACCCGAATATCAGAGGCCGAATGCCCGTGACCGCTGAAGTGCTCCCCAACAGGAAGAGAACAGTCTTGCCTGGTGATTGTCTGATATTCGGGTATTCGCATTCCAACGATTATTCATGTAAATTGAGTCTTTATATGCTCTGTTTGTGAACAGAATTCCCACTCACCTGAAGAAGGGGCTTGCAGCTCCGAAAGCTTGTGTGGCTTTTGCTACCAAATAAACCTGTTGGACTTTAACCTGGTGTTGTTAAACTTCTTACAGGGGAGGTCCCAGAGGATTGGAGAATAGCTAATGTTGTTCCTTTGTTTAACAAGGGTAGCAAGAATAATCCAGGTAATTACAGGCCGGTGAGCCTTTCATGAGTGGTAGGGAAATTATTGGAGAGGATTCTTTGAGATAGGATTTATTCCCACTTGGAAATAAGTGGACGTATTAGTGAGAGGCAACATGGTTTTGTGAATGGGAGGTCGTGTCTCACGAACTTGGTCGAGTTTTTCGAGTAAGTAACGAAGATGATTGATGAAGGTAGGGCAGTGAATGTTGTCTAATGGACTTCAGTAAAGCCTTTGACAAGGTCCCTCATGGCAGACTGGTGCAGAAGGTGAAGTCACATGGGATCAGAGGTGAGCTGGCAAGGTGGATACAAAACTGGCTCGGTCACAACACCAGGTTAAAGTCCAACAGGTTTATTTGATAGCAAAAGCCACTAGCTTTCGGAGCGCTGCCCCTTCGTCAGGTGAGGTGAGTCAAAGAAGACAGAGGGTAAGAGTGGAAGGGTGCGTTTCTGAATGGAGGGCTGTGACAAGTGGTGTTCCTCAGGGATCAGTGCAGGGACCTTTGCTGTTTGTAATATATATAAATGATTTGGAGGAAAATGTAACTGGATTGATTAGTAAGTTTGCGGACGACACCAAGGTTGGTGGATTTGTGGATAGCGATGAGGCCCATCAGAGGATACAGCAGGATATAGATCAGTTGGAGACTTGGGTGGAGAGATGGCAGATGGAGTTTAATCCGGACAAATGTGAGGTAATCCATTTTGGAAGGTCTAATACAGATAGGAAATATACAGTAAATGGCAGAACCCTTAAGAATATTGATAGGCAAAGGGATCTGGATGCACAGGTACACAGGTCACAAAGTGGCAATGCAGGTGGAGAAGGTAGTCAAGAAGGCATACAGCATGCTTGCCTTCATCAGCCGGAGTATTGAGTTTAAAAATTGGCAAGTCATGTTGCAGCTTTATAGAACCTTAGTTAGGCCGCACTTGGAATATAGTGTTCAATTCTGGTCGTCACACTAGCAGAAAGATGTGGAGTCTTTGGAGAGGGTACAGAAAAGATTTACCAGGATGGTGCCTGGTATGGAGGGCATTAGCTATGAGGAGAGGTTGGAGAAACTGGAGCGACGGAGGTTGAGGGGAGACCTGATAGAAGTCTACAAGATTATGAGCGGCATGGACAGAGTGAATAGTCAGAAGCTTTTTCCCAGGGTGGAAGAGTCAATTACTAGGGGGCATAGGTTTAAGGTGTGAGGGGCAAGGTTTAAAGGAGATGTATGAGGCAGATTTTTTACACAGTGAGTGGTGGGTGCCTGGAACTCGTTGCCTGGGGAGGTAGTGGAAGCGGATACGGTTGTGACTTTTAAGGGGCGTCTTGACAAGTACATGAATGGGATGGGAATAGAGGGAAATGGTCCCCGGAAGGGTAAGAGGTTTTAGTTAAGTCAGGCAGCATGGTCGGTGCAGGCTTGGAGGGCCGAAGAGCCTGTTGCTGTGCTGTAATTTTCTTTGTTCTTTGTTCAAAAGAGGACCAAGGGATTGATTAAGAAGGGGAGAATACAGTACGAAAGTAAGCTTGCAGGGAAATAAGGACTGACACGAAGAGTTTCTATAGATACGTGAAGAGAAAGAGGTTGGTGATGACAAATATAGGTCCCCTACAGACAGAAACAGGGGAATGTATAATAGGGGACAAAGAAATGGCCGAGCAACTGAATACATACTTTGGTTCTATCTTCACAAGAGGACACAAATCAGATGCCAGAAACTTTGGTGAATGCAAGATTTAGTGAGAGGGAAGAACTGAGGGAGATCAATATTAGTAGAGAAATGGTGCTGGGAAAATTGATGGCATTGAAGGCGAATAAATTCCCAGGGCCTGATAATGTACGTCCCAGAGTATTGAAGGAAGTGGCTCTGCAAATAGTGGATGCATTGGTGGTCATCTTCCAGGATTGTATAGACTCTGGAACAGTCCCTGCAGATTGGAGGGTGGCTAATGTCACTCAAATATTCAAAAGGGGAGGTAGAGAGAAAAAGGGGAATTATAGACCGGTAAGCTTAATTGACAGTGGGAAAAATTCTCGAATGCATTATCAAGGACTTTATAGCAGAGCATTTAGAAAGCAGCGGCAAGATTAGGCAGAGTCAGCATGGATTTATGAAGGGGAAATCATGCTTGACAAATCTGTTGGAATACTTTGAAGATGTAACTAGTAGAGTTGACAAAGGGGGAGCCAGTCGATGTGGTATATTTGGACTTTCAGAAAGCCTTTGACAAAGTCCTGCACAAGAGATTATCGTGCAAGATTTAAGTGCATGGGATTGGGGAAGTGTATTGAGATGGATAGAAAACTGGTTGGCAGAGGGGAAACAAAGATCAGGAATGAATGGGTGCTTTTCAATCTGGTAGGCAGTAACTAGTGGGGTGCCGCAGAAGTCGGTGCTGGGACCCCAGCTATTCACAATATAAATGGTTTGGATAAGGCAACAAAATGTAACATCTCAAAGTTTGCAGATGATACCAAGTTGGGTGGGAGGGTGAACTGTGACGAGGATGCAGAGAGATCCTTCAGAATGATCTGGACAGATTGGATGAATGGGCAAATCACTGGCAGATGCAGTATAATTTGGATAAATGTGAGGTTATTCACTTTGGGAGCAAAAACAAGAAGACAGATTACTACCTGAATGGCTGTAAATTGGGAGAGGGGAGTGTGCAGCGAGACCTGGGTGTCCTTGTGCACCCGTCATAAGTAAGGTAGGCATGCAGGTGCAGCAGGCAGTAAAGAAGGCAAATGGCATGTCGGCCTTCATTGCGAGAGGTTTCGAGTACGGGAGCAGGGATGTATTGTTACAATTATACAGGGTTTTGGTGAGGCCACATCTGGACTATTGCGTGCAGTTTTGGTCTCCTTTTCTGAGGAAGGATGTTCTTGCTCTCGAGGAAGTGCAGCGAAGGTTCACCAGGCTGAATCCGGGTCTGATAGAACATAGAACATAGAACATAGAACATTACAGCGCAGAACAGGCCCTTCGGCCCACGATGTTGCACCGACCAGTTAAAAAAAAAAACTGTGACCCTCCAACCTAAACCAATTTCTTTTCGTCCATGAACCTATCTACGGATCTCTTAAACGCCCCCAAACTAGGCGCATTTACTACTGATGCCGGCAGGGCATTCCAATCCCTCACCACCCTCTGGGTAAAGAACCTACCCCTGACATCGGTTCTATAACTACCCCCCCTCAATTTAAAGCCATGCCCCCTCGTGCTGGATTTCTCCATCAGAGGAAAAAGGCTATCACTATCCACCCTATCTAAACCTCTAATCATCTTATATGTTTCAATAAGATCCCCTCTTAGCCGCCGCCTTTCCAGCGAAAACAATCCCAAATCCCTCAGCCTCTCCTCATAGGATCTCCCCTCCATACCAGGCAACATCCTGGTAAACCTCCTCTGCACCCTCTCCAAAGCCTCCACATCCTTCCTGTAATGTGGGGACCAGAACTGCACACAGTACTCCAAGTGCGGCCGCACCAGAGTTGTGTACAGTTGCAACATAACGCTACGACTCCTAAATTCAATCCCCCTACCAATAAACGCCAAGACACCATATGCCTTCTTAACAACCCTATCCACCTGATTCCCAACTTTCAGGGATCTATGCACACATACACCCAGATCCCTCTGCTCCTCCACACTACTCAAAGTCCTCCCGTTAGCCCTATACTCAACACATCTGTTATTCCTACCAAAGTGAATTACCTCACACTTCTCCGCATTAAACTCCATCCGCCACCTCTCGGCCCAACTTTGCAACCTGTCTAAGTCTTCCTGCAAACTACGACACCCTTCCTCACTGTCTACCACACCACCGACTTTGGTGTATGAGGAGAGATTGACTAGGTTAGGATTGTTTTCGCTGGAGTTCAGACGAATGAGGGGAGATCTCGTAGAGAATTATAAAATTCTAACAGGACTAGACAGGGTAGATGCAGGGAGGATATTCCTGATGGTAGGGGAGTCACAGTCTGAGGATTCAAGGTAGACTATTTAGGACAGAGGTGAGGAGACAGTTCTTCACCCAAAGAGTGGTGAGCTTATGGAATTCATTACTACAGGAAGTAGTTGATGCCAAAACATTGAATGCATTCAAGAGGCGGCTGGAAAGCACTTGGGGCGAATGGGATCAAAGATTATGGGGAAAAACCGGATTAGGCTATTGAGTTGGATGATCAGCCATGATTGTAATGAATGGTGGAGCAGGCTTGAAAGGCCAGATGGCCTCCTCCTGCTCCTATCGTTCTATGTTTCAATGTAAACAGCAGTACGGGAAATAAAATTACAGGGTTGATAGTCCTGTGGGAGGAGAACCCTCGGTTGAAGAAGAAGGAAAACTTACTGGAAGTGCTGGGGTGAAAAATTCTATCATCGGATGCTACGGGAACAGAGAAACTGTCTCCCAAGCCCCTCTTTGATTAGCAATAATTTAATTAACTGTGAGCACTGCAAGCTCAAAGTAAAAATATCCTCCTGACCAGATCCATAGGCCATGGGAGAACTACTGTCTGTAGGAGCTGAAGGGCGGTATTCCACACTTAGCTCAGTTTTGACATTGGCAAGATAACCATTAGTTTAAACACATTGAGTGGCAGGTTTAACACTACAAACATTAACTGAAGAATTATCAGGCACAGTTTAAAACTTTTTGGCAGTTCCATTCCTTGACACCCAATCACAACCAGTTTCACTTTTGATGGGCTGAGGAATTAGAACTAGCTCCAGTTTACCCTGTTCTGGTCTGGGGATTGGGAGGAGTCACTGCAAACAGTGAGGTTTGGGTTGTACACTGGTGAAGAAGTCTTTCCAATCTGTCCCTTCTCAAAGATATGAAATAATATTGCTACTCCCAGCTTCCAAGAGCGGGGCTGCACTGCTCACTTTGCTTTGAGGTAGGGCTGCATTCATCTCTCAGCTGTTTCCAGTATTCTAGGGCTGGAATTCTCCTCCTCCAGACTCTTAGTCTTTTGAATGGCTGTCCTTCTTCCTTCTGTTGTTTGTGCTTGTTGAGAGTGGTATCTTGTTGCTTGTTTTTTAAAGGTTATTTATTAGTGTCACAAGTCAGGTTGTTATAACATTGCAATGAAGTTACTGTTAAAATCTTTGAGTTGCCACACTCCAGCACCTGTTTGGGGACAGAGAGAGAGAATGCACCTAACCAAGACGTCTTTCAGACCGTGGGAGGAAACCGGAATACCGGTTTCCTCAATGGTTGGCAGACTGGTTTGAGTGATGGACTGGGCTTCATTCATGACTCTTTGTAGTTCCTTGCGGTCTTGGGCAGAGCAGGAGCCACACCAAGCTGTAATACAGCCAGAAAGAATGCTTTCTATGGGGCATCTGTAAAAGTTCGTGAGAGTCATAGCACACATGCCAAATTTCCTTAGTCTTCTGAGAAAATAGAGGTGTTGGTGGGCTTTCTTAATTATAATGGCATGGGGGGACCAGAACAGGATGTTGGTGACCTGGACACTTAAAAACTTGAAGCTCTCAACCATTTTTACTTCGGCCTCATTGATGTAGATGGGCATTTTCTTCACTACACTTCTTGATGTTAATGATTATCTCCTTTGTTTTATTGACATTGATGGAGAGCTTATTGCTGTCGCACCAGTTCAGCAGATTCTCGATCTCATTCCAATACTCCGTCTCGTCATTGTTTGAGATCTGACCCACTACGGTGGTGTCATCAGCAAACTTGAAAATCGAGTTGGAGGGGAATTTTGCCACACAAAGGTGTATAAGGAGTATAGTAGAGGGCTGAGAACACAGTCTTGTGGGACACCAGTGTTGAGGATGATTGTGGAGGAGGTGTTGTTGCCTGATCCTTACTGATTGCAGTCTGTGAGTTAGGAAGTTCAGAATCCAGTTGCAGAGGGAGGAGCCACGCCCCAGGTCACGGAGTTTGGAGATGAGTTTCATAGGAATAATGGTGTTGAAAGCTGAGCTGTAGTTGATAAATAGGAGTCTGATATAGGTGTCTTTGTTATCTAGGTATTCCAGGGTTGAGTGCAGGGCCAGGGACATGGCATCTGCTGTGGGCCTGTTGAGGCGGTTGGTGAACTGTCATCGATCCAGGCGATCCGAGAGGTTGGAATTGATTTGTGCCATGACTAACTTTTTGGAGCACTTCATAATGATGCATCTCAGCGCCACCAGATGAGAGTCATTAAGGCATGCTGCTTGACTTTTCTTTGGGTTGATAGTTGTCTACTTGAAGCAGATAGGGACCTCAGATTGTTGTAAAGAGAGGTTGAAGACAGCTGGGAATACCCCCGCCAGCTGGTCTAGAACATAGAACAGTACAGCACAGAACAGGCCCTTCGGCCCACGAGGTTGTGCCGAGCTTTATCTGAAACCAAGATCAAGCTATCCCACTCCCTATCATCCTGGTGTGCTCCATGTGCCTATCCAATACCGCTTAAATGTTCCTAAAGTGTCTGACTCCACTATCACTGCAGGCAGTCCATTCCACACCCCAACCACTCTCTGCGTAAAGAACCTACCTCTGATATCCTTCCTATATCTCCCACCACGAACCCTATAGTTATGCCCCCTTGTAATAGCTCCATCCACCCGAGGAAATAGTCTTTGAACGTTCACTCTATCTATCGCCCTCATCATCTTATAAACCTCTATTAAGTCTCCCCTCAGCCTCCTCCACTCCAGAGAGAACAGCCCTAGCTCTCTCAACCTTTCCTCATAAGACCTACCCTCCAAACCAGGCAGCATCCTGGTAAATCGCCTCTGCACTCTTTCCAGCGCTTCCACATCCTTCTTATTGTGAGGTGACCAGAACTGCACACAATATTCCAAATGTGGTCTCACCAAGGTCCTGTACAGTTGCAGCATAACCCCACGGCTCTTAAACTCCAACCCATAGAACCATAGAAAATTACAGCTCAGAAACAGGCCTTTTGGCCGTTCTTGTCTGTGCCGAACCATTTTTTGCCTAGTCCCACTGACCTGCACTTGGACCATATCCCTCCACACCCCTCTCATCCATGAACCCGTCCAAGTTTTTCTTAAATGTTAAAAGTGACCCCCGCATTTACCACTTTATCTGGCAGCTCATTCCACACCCCCACCACTCTCTGCGTGAAGAAGCCCCCCCTAATATTCCCTTTAAACTTTTCTCCTTTCACCCTTAACCCATGCCCTCTGGTTTTTTTCTCCCCTAGCCTCAGCGGAAAAAGCCTGCTTGCATTCACTCTATCTATACCCATCAAAATCTTATACACCTCTATCAAATCTTCTAAGCTCCAGGGAATAAAGTCCCAACCTATTCAATCTCTCTCTGTAACTCAGCTTCTCAAGTCCCGGCAACATCCTTGTGAACCTTCTCTGCACTCTTTCAACCTTATTTACATCCTTCCTGTAACTAGGTGACCAAAACTGTACACAATACTCCAAATTCGGTCTCACCAATGCCTTATATAACCTTACCATAACACTCCAACTTTTATACTTGATACTCCGATTTATAAAGGCCAATGTACCAAAGGCACTCTTTACGACCCTATCCACCTGTGACGTCACTTTTAGGGAATTCTGTACCTGTATTCCCAGATCCCTCTGTTCAACTGCACTCTTCAGAGTCCTACCATTTACCCTGTACGTTCTACTTTGGTTTGTCCTTCCAAAGTGCAATATCTCACACTTGTCTGCGTTAAATTCCATTTGCCATTTTTCAGCCCATTTTTCTAGTTGGTCCAAATCCCTCTGCAAGCTTTGAAAACCTTCCTCACTGTCCACTACACCTCCAATCTTTGTACCATCAGCAAACTTGCTGATCCAATTTACCACATTATCATCCAGATCATTGATATAGATGACAAACAACAATGGACCCAACACCGATCCCTGCGGCACACCACTAGTCACAGACCTCCACTCAGAGAAGCAATCCTCCACAACCACTCTCTGGCTTCTTCCATTGAGAAGTTTAACAACACCAGGTTAAAGTCCAACAGGTTTATTTGGTAGCAAAAGCCACACAAGCTTTCGGAGCTCTAAGCCCCTTCTTCAGGTGAGTGGGAATTTTGTTCACAAACAGAGCTTATAAAGACACAGACTCAATTTACACGAATAATGGTTGGAATGCGAATACTTACAACTAATCAAGTCTTTAAGAAACAAAACAATGTGAGTGGAGAGAGCATCAAGACAGGCTAAAAAGATGTGTATTGTCTCCAGACAAGACAGCCAGTGAAACTCTGCAGGTCCACGCAACTGTGGGAGTTACAAATAGTGTGACATGAACCCAATATCCCGGTTGAGGCCGTCCTCGTGTGTGCGGAATTTGGCTATTAGTTTCTGCTCAGCGACTCTGCGCTGTCGTGTGTCGCAAAGGCCGCCTTGGAGAACGCTTACCTGAATATCAGAGGCCGAATGCCCGTGACCGCTGAAGTGCTCCCCAACAGGAAGAGAACAGTCTTGCCTGGTGATTGTCGAGCGGTAGAAAACAGTACCACTGCAGGGAAGTCCATTGTCAACACCATCTACATGCACACCAAGAACAGGAAACTTGAGAAACTCGGCATCACCACCAGCAGCAACCAAGCCTCCCCCGGTACCACAGTAGAAAACAGTACCACTGCAGGGAAGTCCATTGTCAACCACATCATTCTTCCATTGAGCCAGTGTCTAATCCAATTTACTACCTCCCCATGTATACTGAGCGACTGAACCTTCCTAACTAACCTCCCATGAGGGACCTTGTCAAAGGCCTTGCTGAAATCCAGGTAGACAACATCCACCGCCTTCCCTTCATCCACTTTCCTGGTAACCTCCTCGAAAAACTCTAATAGATTGGTCAAACATGACCTACCACGCACAAAGCCATGTTGACTCTCCCTAATAAGTCCCTGTCTATCCAAATATTTGTAGATCCTATCCCTTATCACACCTTCCAATAACTTGCCCACCACCGACCTCAAACCTACTGGCCTATAATTTCCCGGATTTCTTTTGGAACCTTTTTTAAACAACGGAACAACATGAGCCTCCCTCCAATCATCCGGCACCTCCCCCGTGAATACTGACATTTTAAATATGTCTGCCAGGGCCCCTGCAAGTTCAACACTAGCTTCCCTCAAGGTCCGTGGGAATACCCTGTCCGGTCCTGGGGATTTATCCACTCTGATTTGCCTCAAGACAGCGAGCACCTCCTCCCCTTTAATCTGTAAAGGTTCCATGACCTCCCTACCAGTTTGCCCTATTTCCGTAGACTCCATGCCCATTTCCTCAGTAAATACTGATGCAAAAAAACCATTTAGTATCTCCCCCATCTCTTTTGGTTCCATACACAGTCTACCACTCTGGTCTTCAAGAGGATCAATTTTATCCCTCACTATCCTTTTGCTCCTAACATACCTATAGAAGCTCTTTGGATTTTCCTTCACTCTGTCTGCCAAAGCAACCTCATGTCTTCTTTTAGCCCTCCTGATTTCCCTCTTAAGTAGCTTCTGGCACTTTTTATACTCCTCGAGCATCTGATCTGTTCCTTGCTGCCTGTACATTTCATACAACTCTCTCTTCCTCTTAATCAGTGTTACAATCTCCCTCGAGAACCAAGGTTCCTTATTCCTATTTACTTTGCCTTTAATCCTGACAGGAACATATAAACTCTGCACTCTCAAAATTTCTCCTTTGAAGGCCTCCCACTTTCCATTTACATCCTGACCAGAGAACAATCTGTGCCAATCCACACTTCCCAGATCCCTTCTCATTTCATCAAATTTGGCCTTTTTCCAGTTCAGAACTGCAACCCGAGGACCAGATCTATCTTTATCCACGATCAGGTTGAAACTAATGGTATTATGATCACTGGATCCAAAGTGTTCCCTCACACTCACATCCATCACCTGCCTTAACTCATTTCCCAATAGGAGATCCAATATCGCATCCTCTCTAGTTGGCACCTCTATATACTGATGTAGAAAATTCTCCTGAACACATTTTACAAACTCTACCCCGTCTAAACCTTGAACAGTATGCGAGCCCCAATCTATATGTGGAAAATTAAAATCCCCTACTATCACAACTTTGTGTTTCTTGCAGTTGTCAGCTATCTCTCCCCCTGTTAATAAAAGCTAACACACTGTAGGCCTTCTTCACAGCTCTATCCACTTGAGTGGCAACCTTTAGAGATCTGTGGATATGGACCCTAAGATCTCTCTGTTCCTCCACAGTCTTCAGAACCCTACCTTTGACCCTGGAATCCACATTTAAATTAGTCCTACCAAAATGAATCACCTCACATTTGTCAGGGTTAAACTCCATTTGCCATTTTTCAGCCCAGCTTTGCATCCTATCTATGTCTCTTTGCAGCCTACAACAGCCCTCCACCTCATCCACTACTCCACCAATCTTGGTGTCATTAGCAAATTTACTGATCTACCCTTCAGCCCCCTCCTCTAAGTGGTCTGCGCAGGATCTGAGTGCTCGTCCGAGTACCCCATCCGAGTCAGTCTAGGCCAGAGGGAATGTTCAGCAGGTTAGGTCTATATTCTCAAAAGTTCAAAAGAATGAGATGTAATCTTATTAAAACATAAAAGATTCTAAGGGGGCTAAACAGGGTAGAAACTGTGAGGATGTCTCCACTTTGGGGACAGCTTAAACTAGGAGAGACAGTTTCAGAAAAAGGAGTCCCATTTAAGATAGCGAGAAGAAGAAAATTCTCCTCGAAGCATAATCGATTGAATGTTATTATCTTCCCAAGAGTAGGTTTAAGCAGCATCACTGTTCATTCATTGTTGTTGGGTCAAAATCCTGGAACTTCCTCCCTAACAGCACTGTGGGTGTACCTGCACCTCAGGGACTGCAGCGGTTCAAGAAGCTCACCACCACCATCTCTACAATAACTAGGGATGGGCAATGAATGCTGGTCTTGCCACATTCCATGAAAGAATTTTAAAAAGTGGAGTTTTCTGGATGGCTGAATTCTACCTTTCCAGACAGGAGTAAGTGATTGTAAGCAACCTGTGCTGGTTAGTTGGTGCCTACCCTTTTTGAGTGAATCTTCAATGTGTTTTGGGGAACTGAGGGAGATGTAACCCAGTGTGTCCCTGATCTATTTCAGCATCATGGAGAGGTCAGTCCTAATGCTGACTTAATACGCACGCACGTGCACACGCATGCACGTGCACATGTGCGCGTGTGTGCACACATGTGCACGTACACACACACACACACACACACACACACACACGTACCAGAGGACCCGAGGACCAAACTAACAACTGCTGCTCCCATGCCAGCATAGCACTGTCATTCCCAGTCTCTTTCACTGACACAAGGCAGTTTGCAGACTGGCTCCAGAGAAATGTCCTATTGGCAACTCCTGATACGAATCAGTGTTGACAGCTGGATAACATTTTAATTAATTTGTCTAAACTTAGCTCAGCATAATTAATTCAGCTCCCAGGCAATTGCCATTTATTTCGCAGGCCACAAAATTTCACAAACCACTGAAACTCATTCCTGTGCGCCTCAATGTCAGCTCTTGTACATAGAAACTAGGAACAGTCTCACAAATTTGACTGAGTTTTTTGAAAGAGTAACCAAGAAGGTAGATGAGGGCAGTGCAGTCGACATTGTCTACATGGACTTTAGCAAGGCCTTTGACAAGGTACCACATGGTAGGTTGTTGCATAAGGGTAAATCTCACGGGATCCAGGGTGAGGTAGCTAAATGGATACAAAATTGGCTTGATGACAGAAGCCTGAGGGTGGTTGTAGAGGATTGATTTTCAAACTGCAGGCGGATCGGTGCTGTGTCCATTCTTATTTGTCATTTATATCAATCACTTGGGTGAGAATATAGGAGGCATGGTTAGTAAGTTTGCAGATGACACCAAGATTGGTGCCATAGTGGATTGTGAAGAAGGTTATCTCGAATTGCAACGGGATCTTGATCAATTGGGCTAGTGGGCTGACGAATGGCAGATGGAGTTTAATTTAGATAAATGCGAGGTGATGCATTTTGATAGATTGAACCAGGGCAGGACTTACTCAGTTAATGGGAGGGCATTGGGGAGAGTTACAGAACAAAGAGGTTTAGGGGTACAGGTTCATAGCTCCTTGAAAGTGGAGTCACAGGTGAACAGAGTGGTGAAGAAGGCATTCAGCATGCTTGGTTTCATTGGTCAGAAAGAACAAAGAAAATTACAGCACAGGAACAGGCCCTTTGGCCCTCCAAGCCTGCATCGACCATGCTGTCCGACTTTGAGAAGGTGACCGAAGAGGTGGATGATGGTAAAGCAGTTGATGTGGTGTATATGGATTTCAGCAAAGCGTTTGATAAGGTTCCCCATGGTAAGCTTTTGCAGAAAATACGGACACGTGGGATTGAGGGTGATTTAGTGGTTTGGATCAGGAATTGGCTAGCTGTAAGAAAATAGAGGGTGGTGGTTGATGGGAAATATTCATCCTGGAGTTCAGTTACTGGTGGTGTACTGCAAGGATCTGTTTTGGGGCCACTGCTGTTTGTCATTTTTATTAATGACCTGGATGAGGGCGTGGAAGAATGGATTAGTAAATTTGCGGATGACACTAAAGTCGGTGGAGTTGTAGACAGTGCGGAGGGAAGTGGCAGGTTACAGAGGGACATAGATAAGCTGCAGAGCTGGGCTGAGAGGTGGCAAATGGAGTTTAATGCGGAAAAGTGCGAGGTGATTCACTTTGGAAGGAGTAACAGGAATACAGAGTACTGGCCTAATGGTAAGATACTTGGTAGTGTGGATGAACAGAGGGATCTGGGTGTCCATGTGCATAGATCCCTGAAAGTTGATAGGGTTGTTAAGAAGGCGTACGGTGTATTAGCTTTTGTTGGTAGAGGGATTGAGTTTCAGAGCCAGGAGGTCATGCTGCAACTGTACAAATCTCTGGTGCGGCTGCACTTGGAGCATTGCGTACAGTTCTGGTCGCCGCATTATAGGAAAAATGTGGAAGTGTTGGAAAGGGTGCAGAGGCGATTTACCAGGATGTTGCCTGGTATGGTGGGAAGATCGTATGAGGAAAAGCTGAGGGACTTGAGGATGTTTTCGTTAGAGAGAAGGTTAAGAGGTGACTTAATAGAGGCATACAAGATGATCAGAGGATTAGATAGGGTGGATAGTGAGAGCCTTTTTCCTCGGATGGTGATGGAGGGGTAAGTTTTTCACTCAGAGGGTGGTGGGTGAGTGGAATCGGCTGACGTCGGTGGTGGTGGAGGCAAACTCGTTGGGGTCTTTTAAGAGACTTCTGGATGAGTACATGGGATTTAATGGGATTGAGGGCTATAGATAGGCCTAGAGGTGGGGATGTGATCGGCGCAACTTGTGGGCCGAAGGGCCTGTTTGTGCTGTGGCTTTCTATGTTCTATGTTCTAATACGAGGGGACATAGCTTTAAATTGAGGGGTGAGAGATCTAGGACAGATGTTAGAAGTAGGTTCTTTACTCCGAGAGTAGTAAGGGCGTGGAATGCCCTGCCTGCAGCAGTAGTGGACTCGTCAACATTAAGAGCATTCAAATGGTTATTGGATAAACATATGGATGATATTGGAATAGTGTAGATTAGAGGGGCTTTAGATTGGTTTCACTGGTCGGCGCAACATCGAGGGCCGAAGGGCCTGTACTGCGCTGTTATGTTCTTTGTTAACTAAAACCCCCAACCCTTCCGGGGACCGTAACCCTCTATTCCCATCCTATTCATGTACTTGTCAAGACGCCCCTTAAAAGTCACTACCGTATCCGCTTCCACTACCTCCCCCGGCAACGAGTTCCAGGCACTCTCTGTGTAAAAAATCTGCTTTGTTCATCTCCTTTAAACCTTGCACCTTAAACCAATGCCCCCTAGTAATTGATTCTTCCACCCTGGGAAAAACCTTCTGACTATCCACTCTGTCCATGCCCCTCATAATCTTGTAGACTTCTATCAGGTCTCCCCTCAACCTCCGTCGCTCCAGTGAGAACAAACCAAGTTTCTCCAACTTCTCCTCATAGCTAATGCCCTCCATACCAGGCAACATCCTGGTAAATCTTTTCTGTACCCTCTCCAAAGCCTCCACATCCTTCTGTTAGTGTGACGACCAGAATTGAACACTATATTCCAAGTGCGGCCTAACTAAGGTTCTATAAAGCTGCAACATGACTTGCCAATTTTTAAACTCAATACCCTGGCCGATGAAGGCAAGTATGCTGTATGTCTTCTTGACTACCTTCTCCACCAGCATTGCCACTTTCAGTGACCTGTGTACCTGTACACCCAGATCCCTTTGCCTATCAATACTCCTAAGGGTTCTGCCATTTACTAGAACATAGAACATAGAACATTACAGCGCAGAACAGGCCCTTCGGCCCACGATGTTGCACCGACCAGTTAAAAAAACAAAAACAAACTGTGACCCTCCAACCTAAACCAATTTCTTTTCGTCCATGAACCTATCTACGGATCTCTTAAACGCCCCCAAACTAGGCGCATTTACTACTGATGCTGGCAGGGCATTCCAATCCCTCACCACCCTCTGGGTAAAGAACCTACCGCTGACATCGGTTCTATAACTACCCCCCCTCAATTTAAAGCCATGCCCCCTCGTGCTGGATTTCTCCATCAGAGGAAAAAGGCTATCACTATCCACCCTATCTAAACCTCTAATCATCTTATATGTTTCAATAAGATCCCCTCTTAGCCGCCGCCTTTCCAGCGAAAACAATCCCAAATCCCTCAGCCTCTCCTCATAGGATCTCCCCTCCATACCAGGCAACATCCTGGTAAACCTCCTCTGCACCCTCTCCAAAGCCTCCACATCCTTCCTGTAATGTGGGGACCAGAACTGCACACAGTACTCCAAGTGCGGCCGCACCAGAGTTGTGTACAGTTGCAACATAACGCTACGACTCCTAAATTCAATCCCCCTACCAATAAACGCCAAGACACCATATGCCTTCTTAACAACCTTATCTACTTGATTCCCAACTTTCAGGGATCTATGCACACATACACCTAGATCCCTCTGCTCCTCCACACTATTCAAAGTCCTCCCGTTAGCCCTATACTCAACACATCTGTTATTCCTACCAAAGTGAATTACCTCACACTTCTCCGCATTAAACTCCATCCGCCACCTCTCGGCCCAACTTTGCAACCTGTCTAAGTCTTCCTGCAAACTACGACACCCTTCCTCACTGTCTACCACACCACCGACTTTGGTGTCATCAGCAAATTTGCTAATCCACCCAACTATACCCTCATCCAGATCATTAATAAATATTACAAACAGCAGTGGCCCCAAAACAGATCCCTGAGGTACACCACTTGTAACCGCACTCCATGATGAATATTTACTATCAACCACCACCCTCTGTTTCTTATCCGCTAGCCAATTCCTGATCCAATTTCCTAGATCACCCCCAATCCCATACATCTGCATTTTCTGCAGAAGCCTACCATGGTGAACCTTATCAAACGCCTTACTAAAATCCATATATACCACGTCCACTGCCTTGCCCCCATCCACCTCCTTGGTCACTTTCTCAAAAAACTCAATAAGGTTAGTAAGGCACGACCTACCTGCCACAAAACCATGCTGACTATCACCTATCAATTCATTACTCTCCAAATAACTATAAATCCTATCCCTTATAATTTTTTCCAACATCTTGCCGACAACAGAAGTGAGACTCACCGGTCTATAATTCCCGGGGAAGTCTCTGTTCCCCTTCTTAAACAATGGGACAACATTCGCTAACCTCCAATCTTCTGGTACTATACCAGAGGCCAACGACGACCTGAAGATCAGAGCCAGAGGCTCTGCAATCACTTCTCTTGCCTCCCAGAGAATCCTTGGATAAATCCCATCCGGACCAGGGGATTTATCTATTTTCAGACCCTCCAGAATATCCTGCACATCCTCCTTATCAACTGTAATACTGTCTATTCTACTCCCTTGCAACCCAGTGTCCTCCTCAGCTATATTCATGTCCCCTTGCGTGAACACCGAAGAGAAATATTGGTTCAATGCTTCACCAATCTCCTCCGGTTCCACACATAACTTCCCTCTGCCATCTATAACTGGCCCTAAACTTGCCCTAACCAACCTTCTGTTCTTGACATACCTATAGAACGCCTTAGGATTCTCTTTAACCCTATCCGCCAAAGTCTTCTCATGTCCCCTTTTAGCCCTTCTAAGCTCGCTCTTCAACTCCCTCTTAGCCAATCTAAAGCTTTCTAGTGCACTACCCGAGTGCTCACGTCTCATCCGAACATCAGCCTCCTTTTTCTTTTTAACCAACAAAGAAACTTTTTTGGTGCACCACGGTTCCCTAGCCCTACCAATTCCTCCTTGCCTGACAGGGACATACCTATCACAGACTCGCAGTAGCTGCTCCTTGAAAAAACTCCACATGTCGGACGTTCCCAGTCCCTGTAATCTCCTAGTCCAACCTATGTTTCCTAATTCTCTCCTAATAGCCTCATAATTACCCTTCCCCCAGCTAAAACCACTGGCCCGAGGTTCATGCCTATCCCTTTCCATCACTAAGGTGAACGTAACCGAATTGTGGTCACTATCACCAAAATGCACACCAACTTCCAAGTCTAGCACCTGGTCTGGCTCATTTCCCAGCACCAGATCCAATATAGCCTCACCTCTAGTTGGCCTGTCTACATACTGAGTCAAAAAACCTTCCTGCACGCTTTGAACAAAAACTGACCCCTCTAACGAGCTAGAGCTATAACAATTCCAGTCAATATTAGTCAAGTTAAAATCCCCCATAACAATTGCCCTATTACTTTCACTCCTAAGCAGGATTGACTCCGCAATCCTTTCCTCAACCTCTCTAGAACTTTTAGGAGGTCTATAAAAGACTCCCAACAGGGTGACCTCTCCTCTCCTATTTCTAATCTCCGCCCATACTACCTCAACAGATAAGTCCTCATCAAACCTCCTCTCTGACACTGTGATACAATCTCTGACCAATAATGCTACCCCTCCCCCTCTTCTACCTCCTTCCCTACTTCGACTAAAACATTTGAACCCCGGGACCTGCAGCATCCATTCCTGCCCCTGCTCTATCCATGTCTCTGAAATAGCCACAACATCGAAGTCCCAGGTACTGATCCACGCTGCAAGTTCACCCACTTTATTGCGAATACTCCTGGCATTGAAGTATACACATTTCAAACCCTGCTCCACCCCACCTCTGCAATGCCGTGCATTGCAGTCCCCATCCATGCATCCCTCACTTTCAGCCCCACTACTCAGGATCCCTCCCCCCCCCCGAATCAGTTTAAACCTCCCTGCATGGCCTTAGCAAATTTACCCCCCAGGATATTGGTCCCCTTCTGATTAAGGTGTAGACCATCCTTCTCATAGAGGTCACACCTTCCCCAGTACGAGCCCCAATTGCTTAAGTACCTGAACCCCTCCCTCCTGCACCATCCCCTCAGCCATGAATTCAAACCTTCCCTCTCCCTATTCCTCTCTAAACTATCCCGTGGTACAGGCAAGAGTCCAGAGATAACCACTCTGTCAGTCTTGGCCTTTAGTTTCCACCCCAACTCCATAAATCCCTGCCTAATATCCCCTTCCCCTATCCTCCCTATGTCGTGTGTCCCCACATGTACAATAACTTGTGGTTTATCTCCCTCCCCCCTAAGAGTCCTGAATACCCTGTCAGACACATCCCGGACCCCAGCCCCTGGTAGGCAACACACCAACCCTGAGTCCCTACCTTTAGTTCCGACCCTCCTATCTGTCTCCTTAATTGTGGAGTCCCCAATCACAAGGCCCAGTCTTTTACAGCCCCTAACCACCTGAGCTTTCTCACTCGGCTCACCCCCAGAGATCTGCTCTCTATGCTCAGTTGATTCCTCCTCAACTGTAGCCTCCAGCACCGAAAACCTATTATGGAGGGGAACCGCCCCAGGGGATTGTCTTCCCGATTGCTTCTTACCCCTCCTCCTGGCATTGACCCAAGCCTCATTTCTAGGAGTTACTATTTCTCTATAACTCCTATCAACTTCCACCTCCGCCTCCCGAATTATGCGGAGTTCCTCTACCTCCCCCTCCAGCTCCTTGACACGCTCCTCCAGAAGCTGCAATCTAATGCACTTCTTACAACTAAAATCTCCTGAAACACTACTGGATTTCCTCACCACATACATCCCACAGGAGATGCAGCATACTGCCTGAACTGCCATCCCTGAAGCCATTACCAGCAAGAAAAAAAGAAAACAAAAAACTTCCCCACACTTATAATTAGGTTAGAGGAGGATGGAAGGGTGGGATCCTCTACCAGTGTAGAGGATCGGGTATCTCCTCTGCACCAATTTATAGGGCTAGGGGCCCGAGAGAAAAAAAAACTACTACTGAGGGGGAACCACCCAGGTAACTGACTTTTAAAGTTAAAATAAAAACCCTTCCCAGACTCCTTTGCTGCCCACTTCTAGTTTTCACTTTAAACTTGAAAAACTGCTGTTAAAGTAAAGGCCAAAAAAATACACACACTAGCTGACTAATTAAATAAATAAACAATTCAATTAATCCAATTAATCTCTTACCAGCACTGCTGCTTTTCAATCACCCCTCTCAGCTTGCTCCAGTGGATCAATGAGGGGGAACCACCCAGGTAACTGACTTTTAAAGTATGTATATTTCCTATCTGTATTAGACCTTCCAAAATGCATTGCCTCACATTTGTCCGGATTAAACTCCATTTGCCAGCTCTCCGCCCAATTCGCCAACTGATCTATATCCTGCTGTAACCTCTGATGGTCCTCATCGCTATCCGCAAGTCCACCAACCTTTGTGTCGTCCGCAAACTTACTAATCAATCCAGTTACATTTTCCTCCAAATCATTTATATATATTACAAACAGCAAAGGTCCCTGCACTGATCCCTGAGGAACACCACTTGTCACAGCCCTCCATTCAGAAACGCACCCTTCCACTGCTACCCTCTGTCGTCTTTGACCGAGCCAATTTTGTGTCCACCTTGCCAGCTCACCTCTGATCCCATGCGACTTCACCTTCTGCACCAGTCTGCCATGAGGGACCTTGTCAAAGGCCTTGCTAAAGTCCATGTAGACAACATCAACTGCACTGCCCTCATCTACCTTCTTGGTTACCCCTTCAAAAACTCAATTAAATTTGTGAGACAAGATTGGTCAAAAAAGTATCCCATAGACACTCCAAGAATTCCTCCTCCACGGCATTGTAGCTAATTTGATTTGTCCAATCTATGTGCAGATTAAAATCACCCACGATCACCGATATTGCCTTATCACAGGCATCACTAATTTCATGTTTAATGCCATTCCCAACATCACCACTGCAGTTTGGGTGTATATGTGACACCCACTAATGTTTTTTGACCCTTGGTATTTAAGAAATGAATTACTTTATTAGATTGGAAATACTCACCAGGGCCTACCAATCAGCTGCATCGGTCCCATGTCACTTTCTGAACTCTGCTTTCAGAAGTCTCTCTCTCTCAGGTCAGGTGCCCTCCACTCCATGACGATCCCATGTGTGCCTATCAGTGAGTGTAAGGGTTCATGGGTATGTGTCAGTGAGTATGGGAGGTTGGTGTGTGTGTTTCAGTGAATTTGGGGGATTTGGTGTGTGCGCATCAGTGGGTGTAAGGGTTGCTTGATGTGCTTCAGTGACTGTGCGGGTGGTTGGTGTGTGTGTGTCAGTGAGTGTGCGGAGTTGGTGTGTGTATGTTAGTGAGTGTGGTGGGGTTGGTGTGTGTGTGTCAGTGAGTGTGCGGAGTTGGTGTGTGTGTGTTAGTGAGTGTGGTGGGGTTGGTGTGTGTGTGTCAGTGAGTGTGCGGAGTTGGTGTGTGTGTGTTAGTGAGTGTGGTGGGGTTGGTGTGTGCGTGTCAGTGAGTATGGGGGGTTGGTGTGTACGCACCAGTGAGTGTGGGGGGAGTTGGTGGATGTGCGTCTGAATGTGGAGGGTTGGTGTGTGTGTCATTGGATGTGGGGGTTGGCAGGTGTGCGTGTTGGTGGGTATGCGTGTCATTGGGTGTCCGTGTCATTGGGGACGAGATCAGTAGGTGTGGAGGTTGGTGTGTGCATGTCAGTTGGGTGTGGGGGTTGGTCTGTGTGTGGCGGGGGCGGGGTTGGTGTGTGTGTCACTCGGTGAGGGGGTTGGTGTGTGTGTGTGTGTCAGTCGGTGTTCAGTGATTTTGTTGAGGTGACAAAGGTGATCGATGAGGGTAGAGCAGTGGATGTTGTGTGTATGGATTTTAATAAGGCTTTTGGCAAGATTCCTTATTATAGGCACATCCGGAAGATTAAGATGCATGGGATCTACGGTGACTTGGTGGCTTGGATACAGAATTGTTATGAAGGGGGAGGTTGACCTCCTCTCTGAGAAGTAACACTCAACCACTCAAAGAGAAGTACCTCCTTTCATAATCTGTTGAAGTGTGTGCGAGAAGGGGTAATATCTGCGCTTCAGCAAATTTTAGCAATTAAATCAAAATAACTACCTGAGACTCTGTGAAAGCAACAAGTAACACTTTATTTATCTAATTAACAGTGAAGAGGTTAACTAAACTATTAACAAACCGATTAAAACACTATTCTAATGGAATGCTGTTTAGATAAATCCAATTCCCACTTGTTAACAAAAACATAGAATCTTTAGTCACACTCAAAATTTCTACCAGGTTTCTGTCTTCTTTGCTGATTTCTTCTGTCTTCTCAATTGAGATTAGGTTTTCTTTTAAGACATAAAAATGTGGCTTTTACATTGGCAGAGACAGTTACTGGCTGTTCCTCTGAAGCTGGGAGCTGTGGCAGTTGCTGTCTGGCCATCTGGAGCTGGAGCTGGTTGTAATGCCCTGATGACATACCAAAATCCCCACAATATGATTGGTCAAATTCAAATCTGATAGGCTGCTGTTACTCAAATGCCTAGTTTAAACCGATGGGTTAAAATTAAAAACAAAATCTGTTGTCTACTGCCTCACCTTATGATAAAATGTTTCACTCTATGCTCTCTGTGTACTGCATGCACCTGCATCTCTTCAGTACAGAAAAAAAACTACCATCTTTTAACAGAATCATGAAATGCTTTCTCCTCTTCGCATTTTATAGTTTTTAAAATAATTTTACAAACACCAAATCCTAACATTCTACTCAACTTTGCAAGAGTGGTGGAGGAGTTCCGTGACCAGTGTTCTGCAGGAGTCTGTACTGGGACCTCTGCTGTTTGTAATACAAATAAATGACTTGGATGAAAATGTAGATGGGTGGATTCATAAGTTTGCAGACAACACAAATATAGGTGGAGTTGTGGATAGTGTAGAAGGTTGTCAAAAAATAACCTTTGGGATATTGATATAATGGGATATTGATCAGTTGCAGATATGGATGAAGTGGCAGATGGGAGTTTAATCCAGGCAAATGTGAGGTGCTGCACTTTGGAGATCAAATGTTAAGGGTAAGAATATAGTTAAAGGCAGGACCCAGAACAGTAGAGATGTACAGAGGAATCTTGGAGTTCAAGTCCATAGCTCCCTGAAAGTGGCCACGCAAGTAGATAAGATGGTAAAGTACTAGAGTACTTGAGTACTAGAGTCAGGATGTCATGTTTTATAAAACGTTGGTTGCATTCTATTCTGGTCACCACATTGCAGGAAGGATGTGTAGGCTTTGGAGAGGGTGCAGAAGAGGTTTACCAAGATACTGCCTCGATTAGAGGACATGAGCTAGAAGGAGAGGCTGGATAAACTAGGGGTGCTTTCTTTGAAGCGGTTGAGGGGAGACCTGATAGAAGTCTATAAAATTATGAGAGGCATTGATAGCGTTGACAGTCAGAATCTTTTCCCCAGCGTTGAAATGCTTAATACTAGGGGGCATGCAATTAAGGTGAGAGAGGCAAGTTTTTTACATAGATAATAGTGGGTGTCTGGAACGCGCTGTCATGGGTGGTGTTGGAGGCAGATACGATAGGAGCATTTTAAATAAGCACATGAATATGCAAGGAATAGAGTGACATGGACCAAGGACAGGCAGACAGGATTAGTTTAATTTGGCATCATGTTTGGCACAGCTTTGTGGGCTGCAGGGCCTGTTCCTGTGCTGTACTGTTCTGTGTCCTGTAATGTTCTCTCTGGTCTCATTGGCCACTCTGTGCCTGCTGCTGGAAGCTGGTGTCAGTGTGTGAGGGGTATACTCAAAGAAACCAGGCGCTTCTGTCCAATCATTCAATGGCCCTGTGTTGGACACACTCTGACTGTGGACACAGAGTGAGAGATGCTGAGAGCAAAGCGAGAATAGATAGAGTAGCAGATTTGCAGCTGGTACTAAGCTAGGGAGAATAGAGAATTGTGAGGATGATGCTGAGTGGCTTCAGAGGGACATTTACAAGTTGGCCAAATGGACAAGACCACCTGAATTTCAATGCAGCGAAACGTGAGGTAACACATTTTGGTAGAAGAAACATGGAGGGGAGGGGGGGAGCAATACCGTCTCAATGGTACAACTTTGAGGGGAGTGCAGTGCCAGAGGGATCTCAGGATCCTCTGAAGGTAGCCAGGCAAGTTGAAGCAATCAGTTACAGGATTCTTGGGTTTATAAGTAGAAGCATAGGATGGGAACAAAAATTGTCAGGCAAAGGCACTAATGATAAGTGGAACTTTTTCAAGGAACAAATACTGCGTGTCCTAGAAAGGTATGTCCCTGCCAGGCAGAGAGGAAATGGCCGAGTGAGGGAACCATGGTTCACAAAAGAGGTGGAATGTCTTGTCAAGAGGAAGAAGGAAGCGTATGTAAGGTTGAGAAAACAAGGTTCAGTTGGCTCGATGGAGGGTTACAAGTTAGCAAGAAATCAGCTGAAAAGGGGGCTTAGGAGAGCTAGGAGGGGGCATGAGAAGTCCTTGGCGGGTCGGATCAAGGAAAACCCCAAGGCTTTTTACTCTTATGCGAGGAATAAAAGAATGACCAGGGTGAGGCTGGGGCCGGTCAAGGACGGCAGTGGGAATTTGTGCATGGAGTCAGAAGAGATAGGAGAGGTGATGAATGAATACTTTTCTTCAGTGTTCACCAAGGAGAGGGGCCATGTTTTTGAGCAAGAGAGGGTGTCACAGGCTGATAGGCTGGAGGAAGTAGATGTTCGGAGGGAAGATGTACTAGCAATTTTGAATAAACTGAAAGTTGATAAGTCCCCTGGGCCTGATGAAATATATCCTAGGAGTCTTTGGGAGGCAAGGGATGAGATAGCAGAGCCTTTGGCATTGATCTTTGGGTCCTCACTGTCCACAGTGGTGGTGCCAGAGGACTGGAGAGTGGCGAATGTGGTTCCTCTGTTTAAGAAAGTGAATAGAAAAGACCCTGGTAATTATAGGCCGGTTAGTCTTACTTCGGTGGTCGGTAAGTTGATGGAAAAGGTCCTTAGGGGTAGGATTTACGACCATTTAGAAAGATGCAAGCTTAATCCGGGATAGTCAGCACGGATTTGTGAAGGGCAAGTCTTGCCTCACAAATTTGATAGAATTTTTTGAGGAGGTAACTAAGTATGTAGATGAAGGTAGTGCAGTTGATGTCATGGATTTTAGTAAGGCGTTTGATAAAGTCCCCCATGGTCGGCTTATGAAGAAAGTAAGGATGTGTGGGATAGAGGGAAGTTTGGCCGATTGGATAGGTAACTGGCTATCTAACAGAAGACAGAGGGTGGTGGTGGATGGAAAATTTTCGGACTGGAAACCGGTTACCAGCGGAGTGCCACAGGGATCAGTGCTTGGTCTTCTGCTATTTGTAATTTTTATAAATGACTTGGAGGAGGGGGCTGAAGGGTGGATCAGTAAATTTGCGGATGACACCAAGATTGGTGGAGTAGTGGATGAGGTAGAGGGCTGTTGTAGGCTGCAAAGAGATATAGATAGGATGCAGAGCTGGGCTGAAAAATTGCAAATGGAGTTTAACCCTGACAAATGCGAGGTGATTCATTTTGGTAGGACAAATTTAAATGTGGATTACAGGGTCAAAGGTAGGGTTCTGAAGAATGTGGAGGAACAGCGAGATCTTGGGGTTCATATCCATAGATCTCTGAAGGTTGCCACTCAAGTGGATAGAGCCGTGAAGAAGGCCTATAGTGTGTTGGCGTTCATTAACAGGGGGTTTGAGTTTAAGAGCCGTGGGGTTATGCTGCAACTGTACAGGACCTTGGTGAGACCACATTTGGAATATTGTGTGCAGTTCTGGTCACCTCACTATAAGAAGGATGTGGAGACACTGGAAAGAGTGCAAAGGAGATTTACCAGGATGCTGCCTGGTTTGGAGGGTAGGTCTTATGAGGAAAGGTTGAGGGAACTTGGGCTTTTCTCTTTGGAGCGGAGGAGGTTGAGAGGAGACTTGATAGAGGTTTATAAGATGATGAGGGCGATAGATAGAGTGAACGTCCAAAGACTATTTCCTCGGGTGAATGGAGCGGTAACGAGGGGGCATAACTATAGGGTTCATGGTGGGAGATATAGGAAGGATGTCCGAGGTAGGTTTTTTACTCAGAGAGTGGTTGGGGTGTGGAATGGACTGCCTGCAGGGATAGTGGAGTCAGAAACTTTAGGAACATTTAAGAAGCTATTGGATAGGCACATGGAGTACTTCGGGATGATAGGGAGAAAATAGCTTGATCTGGGTTTCAGACAAAGCTTGGCACAACATCGTGGGCCGAAGGGCCTGTTCTGTGCTGTACTGTTCTATGTTCTATGTTCATAGAGCAAGAGATGCTGCATCTCTCCAAAATCAGTGGTCACACCACATGTGGAGTATTGTTTTCAGTTCTAGGCACCTTATTTAAAGAAGGATGTTCAAGTCCTAGAGAGAGTGTAAAGAAGAGTGTAAAGAAGAGTGTCTAGAATGATACCAGGAATGTGGAATTTTAGATACAAGAAAAGATTAGAAAAATTAGGCTTATTCTCCTTGGAGCAGAGAAGATGACCTTGACTCAATGGGCCAAATAGCCGCCTCCTGCACTGTAGGGTTTCTATGATTCTATGACCTTATTGAGGTGCCCAAAATGATGAACAATTTTGACAGGGTAAAGAAGGATATTCTGTTTCCACTAGTTGGTGCACCAGTGACTCGGGGTCACAATTTCAAGATGGTCAGCAAGAGGGCTGAGAGTGAGATGAAGAGAAACTTCTTTACTCAGAGAGTTGTTGGGATTTGGAATGTGCTGCCGGGGAGGGTGGCAGAGGCAGATTCCACAGGAGGTTTCAGAAGAGAGCTGGATGCATATTTGAAAATGATTAATTTGGAGGGTTACGGAGCCAGGGCTGGGGAATAGGCCAGATGGGTAGCTCTTTCAGGAGCTGGTGCCGACATGATGGGCCAAAAGGCCTTCTTCCATGCTGTAAATTTCTATGATTGTATGAGGTAGAGGTGGCTGAGGGACTTCACTGGTGCATTCTGGGAGAAGTCAGCCCAGCTACACCTACTAAGAAGTGGGAAGCAGAAGATCTGGTGTCGAGGAGCGGTAAGCCTGAAACACTACATTAGTGTTTCCCTCCCTCCCTCCTCCTCTGTGGCCACTGTGAGAAGGTAAAAATGAAGGTAAGAGTTTTATAAATTTTCTTAAATAATTTAATTTGTACTCGAAATGTCGGTCAGTGGGGTTAAGTACTGCACTTGTGAGATGTGGAAGATTCGTGACGCTTCCAAAGTCTCGGACGATTACATCTGCAGGAAGTGCACCCAATTGCAGCTCCTTACGGACTACATGGATAGGTTGGAGCAGCAGCTGGATGCATTCAGAACATAGAACATACAACAGTATAGCACAGTACAGGCCCTTCGGCCCTCAATGTTGTGCCGAACTTTGTCCGAAACCAAGATCAAGCTATCCCACTCCCTATAATTCTGGTGTGCTCCATGTGCCTATCCAATAACCGCTTGAAAGTTCCGAAAGTGTCCGACTCCACTATCACAGCGGGCAGTCCATTCCACACCCCAACCACTCTCTGAGTAAAGAACCTACCTCGGACATCCCTCTTATATCTCCCACCATGAACCTTATAGTTATGCTCCATAGTAACAGCTACATCCACCCGAGGAAATAGTCTCTGAACATCCACTCTATCTATCCCCCTCATCATCTTATAAACCTCGCTTAAGTCACCTCTCACCCTCCTCCGCTCTAAAGAGAAAAGCCCTCGCTCCTGCAACCTTTCCTCATAAGACCTACTCTCCAAACCAGGCAGCATCCTGGTAATTCTCTTCGGCACTCTCTCCAATACTTCCACATCCTTCTTATAGTGAGGTGACCAGAACTGCACACAATATTCCAAATGTGGTCTCACCAAGGTCCTGTACAGTTGCAGCATAACCCCACGGCTCTTAAACTCCAACCCCCTGTTAATAAACGCTAACACACTATAGGCCTTCTTCACGGCTCTATCCACTTGAGATCTATGGATATGAACCCCAAGATCTCTCTGTTCCTCCACATTCCTCAGAACACTGCCGTTGACCCTGTAATCCGCATTCAAATTTGTCCTACCAAAATAAATCACCTCGCACTTATCAGTGTTAAACTCCATCTGCCATTTTTCGGCCCAGCTCTGCATCCCATCAATGTCTCTTTGCAGCCTACAACAGCCTTCCACCTCATCCACTATTCCACCAATCTTGGTGTCATCAGCAAATTTTCTGACCCACCCTTCAGCCCCCTCCTCCAAGTCATTGATAAAAATCACAAATAGCAGAGGACCCAGCACTGATCCCTGTGGCACACCGCTGGTAACTGGTCTTCAGTCTGAAAATTTTCCATCCACCACCACCCTCTGTCTTCTATGAGATACAGTAAGAAGTCTACAACACCAGGTTAAAGTCCAACAGGTTTATTTGGTAGCAAAAGCCACGAGCTTTCGGAACAGGCTGTCCCTTCGTCAGGTGGGGAGTTCAAACTCCCACCCACCTGACGAAGGGACAGCCTGTTCCGAAAGCTCGTGGCTTTTGCTACCAAATAAACCTGTTGGACTTTAACCTGGTGTTGTTGGACTTCTTACTGTGTTTACCCCAGTCCAACACCGGCATCTCCACATCATGACTTCTATGAGATAGCCAGTTACTTATCCAATCGGCAGAATTTCCCTCTATCCCACACCTCTTTACTTTCTTCATGAGCCTTCTATGGGGAATACCTTATCAAACGCCTTACTAAAATCCATGTATACGACATCAACTGCTCTACCTTCATCTACACACTTAGTTACCTCCTCAAAGAATTCAGTCAAATTTGTGAGGCAAGACTTACCCTTCACGAATCCGTGCTGACTATCCTGGATTAAGCTGCATCTTTCCAAATGGTCATAAATCCTATCCCTCAGGACCTTTTCCATTAACTTACTGACCACCGAAGTAAGACTAACCGGCCGATAATTTCCAGGGTCATTCCTATTTCCTTTCTTGAACAGAGGAACAACATTCGCCACTCTCCAGTCCTCTGGCATAATCCCCGTGGAAAGTGAGGACCCAAAGATCAAAGCCAAAGGCTCTGCAATCTTATCCCTTGCCTCCCAAAGAATCCGAGGATATATCCCATCTGGCCCAGGGGACTTATTGACCCTCAGGTTTTTCAAAATTGCTAACACACCTTCCCTCAGAACATCTACCTCCTCCAGCCTATCAGCCTGTATCATACTCTCATCCTCAAAAACATGGTCCCTCTCCTTGGTGAACACTGAAGAAAAGTATTCATTCATCGCTTCTCCTATCTCTTCTGACTCCATGCACAAGTTCCCACTAATATCCTTGACCGGCCCCAACCTCACCCTGGTCATTCTTTTATTTCTCACATAAGAGTAAAAAGCCTTGGGGTTTTCCTTGATCCGACCCACCAAGGACATCTCATGTCCCATCCAAGCTCTCCTAAGCCTTTTTTTAGCTCAGTGTCTTTCATTATTGCAATGGAGAGGGATCGGGCCTTACGGCAGGGCAAGGTTTATAATTGGGGGAGAGGTAATTATGATGCGATTAGGCAAGAATTAGGGAGCATAAGATGGGAACAGAAACTATCAGGGAAAGGCACAAATGAAAAGTGGAGCTTGTTCAAGGAACAAATACTGCGTGTCCTTGATAGGTCGCTTGAGGGTTACAAGGTAGCAAGGAATTCCTTGCTACCTTGTAACCCTCAAGCGACCCAACTGAACCTTGTTTTCTCATCCTTAGATACGCTTCCTTTTTCCTCTTGACAAGACATTCAACCTCTTTTGTGAACCATGGTTCACTCACTTGGCCATTTCCTCCCTGCCTGACAGGGACATGCCTATCAAGGACATGCAGTATTTGTTCCTTGAACAAGCTCCACTTTTCATTTGTGCCTTTCCCTGACAGCTTCTGTTCCCATCTTATGCTCCCTAATTCTTGCCTAATCGCATTATAATTACCTCCCCCCCAATTATAAACCTTGCCCTGCCGTATGGCCCTATCCCTCTCCATTGTAATAATGAAAGACACCGAATTATGGTCACTATCTCCAAAGTGCTCTCCCACAACCAAATCTAACACTTGGCCCGGTTCATTACCCAGTACCAAATCCAATGTGACCCCACCTCTTGTCGGCCTATCCACATATTGTGTCAGGAAACCCTCCTGCACACACTGTACAAAAACTGCCCCATCCGAACTATTCGACCTATAAAGGTTCCAATCAATATTTGGAAAGTTAAAGTCCCCCATGACAATTACCCTGTGACCTCCACACCTATCCATAACCTGCTTTGCAATTTCCTCCTCCACATCTCTATTACTATTTGGGGGCCTATAGAAAACCCCCAACAACGTGACCGCTCCTTTCCTATTTCTAACTTCAGCCCATATTACCTCAGTCGGCAGATCCCCCTCGAACTGCCTTTCTGCAGCCGTTAAACTATCTTTGATTAACAATGCCACTCCTCCACCTCTTTTACCACCTTCCCTACTCTTACTGAAACATCTATACCCCGGAACTTCCAACAACCATTCCTGTCTCTGTTCTAACCATGTCTCTGTAATGGCCACAACATCGTAGTCCCAAGTACCAATCCACGCTCCAAGTTCACCTACCTTATTCCGGATGCTCCTTGCATTGAAGTAGACACACTTCAACCCACCTTCCTGTCTGCCGGTACACTCCTGCGACCTTGATACCCTCCTCAGTACCTCACTACACTCAACACTGGCTTCTGGACTACAGCTCGTTTTCCCATCCCCCTGACAAATTAGTTTAAACCCCCCCCGAAGAGCTGTAGCAAATTTCCCTCCCAGGATATTGGTACCCCTCTAGTTCAGGTGCAAACCGTCCTGTTTGTACAGGTCCCACCTTCCCCAGAATGTGCTCCAATTATCCATGTAACTGAAACCCTCCCTCCTCCACCATCCCTGCAGCCACCTGTTTATCTGCACTCTCTCCCTGTTCCTCAACTCGCTAGCACGTGGCACCGGCAACAAACCAGAGATGACAACATGGTTTGTCCTGGCTCTCAGCTTCCACCCTAGCTCCCTAAATTCCTGTTTTAAATCCCGTTCCCTTCATTTAGGAGCATGAAGGTGGTGGAAAACATCATAGACAGGAGCTTTAGAGACGTGGTCACACCCAAGGTGCAGCCAGATAGATGGGTGATCGCTAGAAGGGGCAGGCAGTCAGTGCAGGAATCCACTGTGGTCATCCCCCTCTCTAACAAGTATACCATTTTGGATATTTCTTGTGGGAGATGGCCTATCAGGGGATAACAGCAGCAGCAGCCAGAGCAGTGGCACCATGGCTGGCTCTCTTGTTAAGCAGGGAAGGACAAAGAGTACTAGAGCA
Source organism: Mustelus asterias (assembly GCF_964213995.1). NCBI lineage: Eukaryota > Metazoa > Chordata > Chondrichthyes > Carcharhiniformes > Triakidae > Mustelus > Mustelus asterias. The sequence goes on from NC_135808.1 coordinate 45,534,317, forward strand.
ATAGTTATAGGGGACTCTATAGTGAGGGGTGCAGATAGGTGCTTCTGTGGATGTGAAAGAGACTCTAGGACGGTATGTTGCCTCCCTGGTGCCAGGGTCCAGGATGTCTCTAAACAGGCCGAAAGCATCCTGAAGGGAGAGGGTGAACAACCAGAGGTCATGGTATATATTGGTACTAATGACATCGGCAGAAAGAGTGATGAGGTCCTGCAGCAGCAGTTTAGGGTGTCAGGTGGAAAGTTAAAAAGCAGGACCTCTCAGGATTATTCCCTGTGCCACGTGCTAGTGAGGTTAGGAATAGGAAAATAGTGCAGCTCAACACGTGGCTAAACAGCTGGTGTAGGAGGGAGGGTTTCGGATATTGTGGGCGGCACGGTAGCACAGTGATTAGCACTTCTGTTTCACAGCTCCAATGACCTGGGTTCGATTCCCGGCTTGGGTCACTGTCTGTTTGGAGTTTGCACATTCTCCTCGTGTCTGCGTGGGTTTCCTCCGGTTTCCTCCCACTGTCCAAAGATGTGCGGGTTAGGTTGATTGGCCATGCTAAAATTGCCCCTTAGTGTCCTGAGATGCGTAGGTTAGAGGGATTAGCAGGTAAATGTGTAGGGGTAGGGCCTGGGTGGGATTGTGGTCGGTGCAGACTCGATGGGCCAGATGACCTCTTCCTGCACTGTAGGGTCTCTGTGATTCTTTCTATATCTGGACCATTGGGGTCTCTTCAGGGGCAGGTGGGACCTGTGCAAGAAGGACGGGTTACATCTAAACTGGAAAGGCATAAATATTCTGGCTGGGAGGTTTGCTCGTGTCACACAGGAAGATTTAAACTAGTTTGGCAGAATGTGGGAACCAAGGCAAAGGTGAATTAACTGAAGGGGAAGCAGAGAGTAAGGCCAGTAAGACTCAGAGAATGAGCAGGCAGGGTGTAGTTGCTAATCAAAGAGGCTCTGGTGGATTGAATGAAGTGCATTTGTTTCAATGCAAGAAGTGTAACAAGTAAGGCAGATGAACAGATGAACTTAGAGCTTGAATTAGTACTTGGAACTATGATGTTGTTGCTATTACAGAGACTTGGTTAAGGGAAGGACAGGATTGGCAGCTTAACATTCCAGGATACAGATGCTTCAGGCGGGATAGAGGGGGATGTAAAAGGGGTGGGGGGGTTGCACTACTGGTTGAGGAGAATATCACAGCTGTACTGCGGGAGGACACCTTGGACACCTCATACAGCGAGGCACTATGGGTAGAGCTCAGGAATAGGAAGGGTGTACTCACAATGTTGGGAGTTTACTATAGGCTGCCCAACAGCCAGTGGGAGATTGAGGAACAAATATGTCGGCAGATTTTGGAAAGGTGTAAAAGTAACAGGGTTGTTCTGGTGGGAGATTTTAACTTCCCTTCTTGACTGGGGCTCACTTAGTGCTAGGGACGTGGATGGGGCAGAGTTTGTAAGGAGCATCCAGGAGGGCTTCTTGAAACAGTATGTAGATAGTCCAACTGAGGAAGGGGTTATATTGGACCTGGTATTGGGGAATGAACCCAGCCAGGTGGTTGACGTTTCAGTAGGGGAGCAGTTCGGGAAGAGTGACCACAATTCACTAAGCTTTAAGGTATTGATGGATAAAGAAACGTTGTTGAGTTAAGGTGCTAAACTGGGGGAAGGCTAATTACAAGAATATTAGGCAGGAACTGAAGAATGTAGATTGGGGGCAGATGTTCGAGGGCAAATCAACATCTGGCATGTGGGAGACTTTTAAGTGTAAGTTGAGAAAGATTCAGGACCGGCACATTCCTGTAAGGATGAAGGATAAGTATGGCAAGTTTTGGGAACCTTGGATAATGAAAGATATTGTGAGCCGAGTCAAAGAGAAAAAGGAAGCATTTGTCAAGGATAGGAGGCTGGGAACACATGAAGCAAGTGTGGAATACAAGGAAAGTAGAAAGAAACTTAAGCAAGGAGTAAGGAGGGCTAAAAGGGGTCACGAAAAATCATTGGCCAGCAGAATTAAGGAAAATGCCAAGGCTTTTTATACATATATAAAGAGCAAGAAGGTAGCCAGGGAAAGGTTGGCCCACGCAAGGACAAGGCAGGGAATCTATGCATGGAGCTTGAGGAAATGGGCGAGGTATTAAATGAGTACTTTGTGTCAGTATTGGATGAGGAATCTGGGAAAGGATGTATAGATAGTTTGAATCATGTTGAGAGAAAAAAGGAGGTGGTATTGGGGTTCTTGAGAAATATTAAGGTAGACAAGTCCCAAGGGCCTGATGGGATATACCCCAAAATACTGAGAGAGGCAAGGGAGGAAATTGCTGGGGCCTTGAGAGAAATCTTCGTATTCTCATTGGCTACAGGGGAGGTCCCAGAGGATTGGAGAATAGCCAGTGTTGTTCCTTTGTTTAAGAAGGGTAGCAAGAATGATCTAGGTAATTACAGGCCGGTGAGCCTTACGTCAGTAGTAGGGAAATTATTGGAGAGGATTCTTCAAGACAGGATTTACTCCCACTTGGAAATAAGTGGACTTATTAGAGGCAACATGGATTTGTGAAGGGGCGGTCATGTCTCACTAACTTGGTCGAGGAAGATGATTAATGAGGGTAGGGCAGTGGATGTTGTCTCCATGGACTTCAGTGAGGCCTTTGGCAAGGTCCCTCATGGTAGACTGGTGCAGAAGGTGAAGTCGCATGGGATCAGAGGTGAGCTGGCAAGGTGGATACAGAACTGGCTCAGTCAAAGAAGGCAGAGGGTAGCAGTGGAAGGGTGTGTTTCTGAATGGAGGGCTGTGACAAGTGGTGTTCCTCAGGAATCAGTGCTGGGACCTTTGCTGTTCGTAATAAATATAAATGATTTGGAGGAAAATGTAATTGGTTTGATTAGTAAGTTTGCGGATGACACAAAGGTTGGTGGATTTGCAGATAGCGATGAGAACCATCAGAGGATAAAGCAGGATATAGATCAGTTGGAGGCTTGGGCGGAGAGATGGTAGATGGAGTTTAATCCGGACAAATGTGAGTTAATGCATTTTGGAAGGTCTAATAAAGATAGGAAATATATAGTAAATGGCAGAACCCTTAAGAATATTGATAGACAGAGGGATCTGGGTGTACAGGTACACAGGTCACTGAAAGTGGCAGCGCAGATGGAGAAGATCGTCAAGAAGGCATACGGCATGCTTGCCTTCATCGGCTGGGGTATTGAGTTTAAAAATTGGCAAGTCATGTTGCAGCTTTATAGAACCTTTGTTAGGTCACACTTGGAATATAGTGTTCAATTCTGGTCGCCACACTACCAGAAGGATGTGGAGGCTTTGGAGAGGGTACAGAAAAGATTTACCAGGATGTTGCCTGGCATGGAGGGCATTAGCTATGAGGAGAGGTAGGAGAAACTTGGTTTGTTCTCACTGGAACGATGGAGGTTGAGGGGCGACCTGATAGAAGTCTACAAGATTATGAGGGGCATGGACAGAGTGGATAGTCAGAAGATTTTTCCCAGGGTGGAAGAGTCAGTTACAAGGGGACATAGGTTTAAGGTGCGAGGGGCAAGGTTTAAAGGAGATGTACGAGGCAAGTTTTTTACACAGAGGATGGTGGGTGCCTGGAACTCTCTGCTGGGAGAGGTAGTGGAAGCAGATACGATAGTGAGTTTTAAGGGGTGTCTTGACAAGTACATGAATGGGATGGGAATAGAGGGACATGGTCCACGGAAGGATAGGGGGCTTTAATTCAGTCGGGCAGCATGGTGGGTGCATGCTTGGAGGGCTGAAGGACCTGTTCCTGTGCTGTAATTTTCTTTGTTCTTTGTATCGATGTTTACAAAGGAGGGGATTAGGCTAGATAAGCTGGGGTTGTTCCTTGGAGTGAAGGAGATTGAGGGGAAATTTGATAGAGGTGTAGAAGATGATAGGTTTAGATAAGATCAACAAGGAAAACCCTTTCCCATTGGCTGATGGGACAAGGACTGGGGGACACAGATTGAAGGCTTTGGGAAAGAGTTAGGGGGGAATGTGAGGAAGAATATTTTTACACTGCGAGTGGTGATGGGCTGGAAACCGTGCTCACGATGGGGTGGAAGTGGAGACATAGAAACATAGAAAAACTACAGCACAAACAGGCCCTTCGGCCCACAAGTTGTGCCGAACATATCCCTAACTTCGAGACCGACCTATAACCCTCCATCCTATTAAGCTCCATGTACGATGAATGTTTTCAACAGGAAATTGTTTGAGAACTGGAGGGAAATAAATTTAGAGATAGGATTGAGCAGAAAGTTCGAGAGAGGCAGCATTATATCATTGAATCATAGAAACCCTACAGTACAGGAAGAGGCCATTCGGCCCATCGAGTCTGCACTGACCACAATCCCACCCAGGCCCTACCCCCATATCCCTACATATTTTTACCTGCTAATCCCTCTAACCTACACATCTCAGGACACTAAGGGGCAATTTTAGCATGGCCAATCAACCTAACCCGCACATCTTTGGACTGTGGGAGGAAACCGGAGCACCCAGAGGAAACCCATGCAGACACGAGGAGAATGTGCAAACTCCACACAGACAGTGACCCGAGCCGGGAATCGAACCCAGGTCCCTGGAGCTGTGAAGCAGCAGTGCTAACCACTGTGCTACCGTGCTGGCCGATCGACCGAGACGCATCGATGGGTTGAATAGTCTCCTCTCTGTGGCTCGAAGTATAGGTCAAGAAATTACACCCTGGGATATTTACCAACCAGCAGTGAGGAGGAACAGTGGATATAAAATCCTCTTCTGAAAGAGGGAATTATGACAATGCAGCACTCCCTCAGTACTGACCCTCTGACAGTGCAGTACTCCCTCAGTACTGACCCTCTGACGGTGCAGCACTCCCTCAGTACTGACCCTCTGACAGTGCAGTACTCCCTCAGTACTGACCCTCTGACGGTGCAGCACTCCCTCAGTACTGACCCTCTGACGGTGCAGCACTCCCTCAGTACTGACCCTCTGACGGTGCAGCACTCCCTCAGTACTGACCCTCTGACAGTGCAGCACTCCCTCAGTACTGACCCTCTGACAGTGCAGCACTCCCTCAGTACTGACCCTCTGACAGTGCAGCACTCCTTCATTCTCCCACTTTTCTGTCTGTGTAGGTTATGAATTCAATCTCATGGTTGGGACTTGCAACCCCTTTGTGTCCAAAAGGCAGGCCGGAACTTTGTTCTGAATCTGCTATCCTATCTTTCTGGCACTATCAGCAGCTTCACACTGCAATGGACACTTTCTCTGTATTGTGATGTCTTTCCTTTCCCTGACTGACTTTCCTGCTCCACCTGCCATACCTGCTCTCAAACACTATCAAATCCATTATATTTCTCCCTCTCTTTTACTCTGTCACACAACCTCAAGACATTAACTCTATGCCTCTCTCAACAGATGCTACCAGACCTGCTGACTCTTTCCTGCCATTTCTGTTTTTGTTTCTGATTTTCTGATCCCATGGCATTTTTGTTTTTAAGCTGCGGTTATATTTGATTCTGCTTGTTGCTGAATTTGTGCTGAACAAAGAACAAAGAACAATACAGCACAGGAACAGGCCCTTCGGCCCTCCAAGCCCGCGCCGCTCCCTGGTCCAAACTAGACCATTCTTTTGTATCCCTCCATTCCCACTCCATTCATATGGCTGTCTAGATAAGTCTTAAACGTTCCCAGTGTGTCCGCCTCCACCACCTTGCCTGGCAGCGCATTCCAGGCCCTCACCACCCTGTGTGTAAAATATGTCCTTCTGATATCTGTGTTAAACCTCCCCCCCTTCACCTTGAACCTATGACCCCTCGTGAACGTCACCACCGACCTGGGGAAAAGCTTCCCACCGTTCACCCTATCTATGCCTTTCATAATTTTATACACCTCTATTAAGTCTCCCCTCATCCTCCGTCTTTCCAGGGAGAACAACCCCAATTTACCCAATCTCTCCTCATAACTAAGCCCCTCCATACCAGGCAACATCCTGGTAAACCTCCTCTGTACTCTCTCCAAAGCCTCCACGTCCTCCTGGTAGTGTGGCGACCAGAACTGGACGCAGTATTCCAAATGTGGCCGAACCAATGTTCTATACATCTGCAACATCAGACCCCAACTTTTATACTCTATGCCCCGTCCTATAAAGGCAAGCATGCCATATGCCTTCTTCACCACCTTCTCCACCTGTGACGTCACCTTCAAGGATCTGTGGACTTGCACACCCAGGTCCCTCTGCGTATCTACACCCTTTATGGTTCTGCCATTTATCGTATAGCTCCTCCCTACATTATTTCTACCAAAATGCATCACTTCGCATTTATCAGGATTGAACTCCATCTACCATTTCTTTGCCCAAATTTCCAGCCTATCTATATCCTTCTGTGGCTTCTGACAATGCTCCTCACTATCTGCAAGTCCTGCCAATTTTGTGTCGTCCGCAAACTTACTGATCACCCCAGTTACACCTTCTTCCAGATCATTTATATAAATCACAAACAGCAGAGGTCCCAATACAGAGCCCTACGGAACACCACTAGTCACAGGCCTCCAGCCGGAAAAAGACCCTTCCACTACCACCCTCTGTCTTCTGTGACCAAGCCAGTTCTCCATCCATCTAGCCACCTCCCCCTTTATCCCATGAGATCCAGCCTTTTTCACCAGCCTACCATGAGGGACTTTGTCAAACGCTTTACTAAAGTCCATCTAGACGACATCCACGGCCCTTCCCTCGTCAACCATTCTGGTCACTTCTTCAAAAAACTCCACCAGGTTAGTGAGGCATGACCTCCATCTCACAAAACCATGCTGACTATCGTTAATGAGTTTATTCCTTTCTAAATGCGCATACATCCTATCTCTAAGAATCTTCTCCAACAACTTCCCCACCACGGACGTCAAGCTCACCGGCCTATAATTACCCGGGTTATCCTTCCTACCCTTCTTAAATAACGGGACCACATTAGCTATCCTCCAATGCTCTGGGACCTCACCTGCGTCCAGTGACGAGACAAAGATTTGCGTCAGAGGCCCAGCGATTTCATCTCTCGTCTCCCTGAGCAGCCTTGGATAGATTCCATCAGGCCCTGGGGATTTGTCAGTCTTTATATTCTCTAACAAACCTAACACTTCCTCCTTTGTAATGGACATTTTCTCCAACGGTTCAACACTCCCCTCCGAGACACTCCCAGTCAACACATCCCTCTCCTTTGTGAATACCGACGCAAAGTATTCATTTAGGATCTCCCCTACTTCTTTGGGCTCCAAGCATAATTCCCCACTTTTGTCCCTGAGAGGTCCGATTTTTTCCCTGACAACCCTTTTGTTCCTAACGTATGAATAAAATGCCTTGGGATTCTCCTTAATCCTGTCTGCCAAGAACATTTCGTGACCCCTTTTTGCTCTTCTAATTCCCTGTTTGAGTTCTTTCCTACTTTATAGAATGTACAATCATTAAATGTACTGAACAATATAGATTCTGAGAAATGTGACGAAAACTCTCAATTTATCACAAATCCCCCCTCATACTTTCTTTGTACTCCTCCAGAGCTCCCTCCGTTTTTAGCTGCCTGGACCTAACATACGCCTCTCTTTTCTTTTTGACCAGTCCCTCAATTTCCCTGGTTATCCACGGTTCTCGAATCCTACCCTTCCTATCCTTCTTTTTTACAGGCACATGCCTGTCCTGTAGCCCTAACAACTGTTCCTTAAAAGACTCCCACATGCCAGATGTGGATTTACCTTCAAACAGCCTCTCCCAATCAAGAGCTGCCAATTTCTGCCTAATCCCACTAAAGTTAGCCTTCCCCCAATCCAACACCTTATCCTTGGGACACCACTCATCCTTTTCCATCACCTATCCTAAAGCTAACAGAATTGTGGTCACTATTTGCCACATGTTCCCCCACCGAAACTTTGAAGACCTCAGCGGGCTCATTCCCCAGTACCAGGTCCAGTATAGCCCCCTCTCTAGTCGGGCTATCTACATATTGTTCAAAAGAACCCTCCTGTATGCATTTTACAAATTCCTCCCCATCCAGAGTCCCTGCCCTCAGCGATTTCCAGTCTATACCAGGGAAATTGAAGTCTCCCACTACAACAACCCTATTTTTCCTGCACCTATCCAGTATCTCCTGACATATCCGTTCTTCCACTTCCCTTGGGCTGTTGGGGGGCCTGTAGTACACCCCCAACATAGTGACTGCGCCCTTCCTGTTTCTAAGCTCCACCCAGAGTGACTCGTTACACGACCCCTCTGAATTGTCCTCCCTCTGCACCGCTGTAATATGCTTTCCAACTAATACTGCTACTCCCCCACCTCTTTTGGCCCCTCCTCTGTCTCGCCTAAAACACTTGTACCCTGGAATATTCAGCTGCCAGTCCTGTCCCTCTTTCAACCAAGTCTCTGTCACCGCAACCACATCCAAATTCCTCGTGAGCATTAAGGCCCTAGGTTCGTCTGTCTTACCTGCTACGCTCCTTGCATTGAAGTATAAGCACTCCAGACCTCCAGGCTCAGTGAGGTCATCCTCCCCCAGAGTGCTCTTCTTCTTTGCCAGCCTTGTCCCAGCCCCAAGCTCGTCCCCAGCCTCTACACTTGTAGACCTAATATTTTGATCCCCACCGCCCCTGCATACTAGTTTAAACCCCCCCGAACTGCACTAGCAAAACTCCCAGCCAGGATATTCGTGCCCTTCCAACTTAGTTGTGACCCGTCCTTCTTGTACAGGTGCCATCCTCTCCTGAAAACTTCCCATTGATCTAGGAAAATAAAGCCCTCCTTCCTGGACCAGTCCTTTAGCCAAGCATTCAATTGTACCAACTCCCTATTCTTAGCCTCACTGGCACGAGGCATTGGGAGCAGCCCAGAGATGGCCACCCTGGAGGCCCTACTTTTTAGCCTATTTCCCAACTCCCTGAATTGCTCTCGTAGGATCCCCCTGCTCTTCCTATCTACGTCATTTGCACCAATGTGTACAATGACATCCGTTTCTTTATCTTCCCCTTTTAATATGCCTCCTATCCGCTGCTGTAGATGTCAGGGCATAGTTACTGATACTCCCTCGCCAGCCTCAATGGGAACAATTCTCTCCCACTGCTCAATCCACAGCCTAACCTGCTTGTCACAGACAATCCCTCCTCAGCAATCTGCTTTACCCATTATGAAAAGAATGTGTGTCAATGCTTTTCAAAATGAAATGTGTTGAATAGTAATGTAATACTTAGTGAAAACACAATCAACTCTGACAGACTGATAACTGAATGCTCGCCATAGTAGTGATTGGCTGAGGAGACGATCAGTGGCCTTCTGGGATAATCACTGCATCATTTAATTTGAAGTTAGTTCATTTTGCGGATCAATAACTTGGTGCCAATGTATCTTAAATACTTCCCTCCTGCAATCAATTCCCAATTTGAAGTGTGCTGGTTCTGTCACATTCGATCATTAATCTGTGTTCCTGTGACCCAGCAAGATCGAAACTCAATAGGACATGGAGTTTGGAAATTGACTGATGCAGCAGTCTCCAAACTGCACATTCAGTGTGTGCTTGCTGATGTCTCCTCCTCAGTCGGTGACCCTTTGGTCAGTACAGGCTTGGAGGGCTCAAGGGCCTGTTTCTGTGCTGTACTTTTCCTTGTTCATTGTTCTTTGTTCTATACAACTCCATTAGTTGCCCTTCCCTCAGAAATCCTCCCCATCTCTATCTCCTTCTATAATCTGTCCTTCTGATTGCTCCTGTCCTTCAATCCCTCACCATGCCAGTTTGTGATCCTGGACTACAGTTTGTCAGTCTGAGTCCATCCGACCCACATCAAGTTTAACTCAATATGAAATCTCTCATTTTAAATCTGAGTCTTTTCCTCTTTCCCTTGATTTTTAACTGACTGAGAATTGCTCAGCTTGTCATCATATTTGTGCAAAGTGAGTTTTCCTTACGTTAATGAATGTCTTAACTGTCGCTCTGAACAAAAGTCCATTGTTTATATTTCCTCTTTTTTCTTTCCGTCTTTCCCTTATTCTTTTTCTTTACCCTCTAAGATCCCTCACCCCAATCATCTTGTCCCTATTTGCTTCACTCCTCTCAGTTGCTCCTGTCCAACCAAACCCTATCCCAACCTCACAGGATTCCTCAACCTTTCTTCACTGAACAAAGAACAATACAGCACAGGAACAGGCCCTTCGGCCCTCCAAGCCCGTGCCGCTCCCTGGTCCAAACTAGACCATTCTTTTGTATCCCTCCATTCCCACTCGGTTCATATGGCTATCTAGATAAGTCTTAAACGTTCCCAGTGTGCCCGCCTCCACCACCTTGCCTGGCAGCGCATTCCAGGCCCCCACCACCCTGTGTGTAAAATATGTCCTTCTGATATCTGTGTTAAACCTCCCCCCCTTCACCTTGAACCTATGACCCCTCGTGAACGTCACCACCGACCTGGGGAAAAGCTTCCCACCGTTCACCCTATCTATGCGTTTCATAATTTTATACACCTCTATTAAGTCTCCCCTCATCCTCCGTCTTTCCAGGGAGAACAACCCCAGTTTACCCAATCTCTCCTCATAACTAAGCCCCTCCATACCAGGCAACATCCTGGTAAACCTCCTCTGTACTCTCTCCAAAGCGTCCACGTCCTTCTGGTAGTGTGGCGACCAGAACTGGACGCAGTATTCCAAATGCGGCCGAACCAACGTTCTATACATCTGCAACATCAGACCCCAACTTTTATACTCTATGCCCCGTCCTATAAAGGCAAGCATGCCATATGCCTTCTTCACCACCACCTCCACCTGTGACGTCACCTTCAAGGATCTGTGGACTTGCACACCCAGGTCCCTCTGCGTATCTACACCCTTTATGGTTCTGCCATTTATCGTATAGCTCCTCCCTACATTATTTCTTCCAAAATGCATCACTTTGCATTTAGTTGCCCTGTCTGGCTTGACTTCCTCTTTGATAAGTTTACAGTTATCCGCAGTGGCATTCTCCAAAAGCACCATCGAGACATCAGTACTGAAAACTACAACTGCCCAATGCTACACCCATGCTCACTGATCAGCCAATCTCCCCCTTGTTCAACTCACTAACACTCCAAATGCCGACTCTGTCATCTCTGCCAGTGTATCACATCTCATTTCCCCCTCCAGAATTGCTCCAAAATGTCTATTCAAGTGTAAACAAGGCCTTTGCCACCCATTTTAGGTGATCTACATTCATGAAAAGCTGACTGAGATTCATGACACCTTCCTCTCAATACCTGGTGAGATCTTCTACCATTTACATCACCAAACCATCACCAGGGCAGCACAGTGGTTAGCACTGCTACTTCACAGCATCAGGGACCCAGGTTCAATTCCGGCCAAGGGCAACAGTCTGTGCGGAGTCTGCACATTCTCCCCATGTCTGTGTGGGTTTCATCTGGGTGCGTTTGCTCCTGCAGTCCAAAGATATTCAGGTTGGGTAGATCGGCCATGCTAAATTGCCCCTTAGTGTCGGGGTGATTAGCAAGGTAAATATGTGGGCTTATGGTTGTAGGACTTGGGTGGGATTATTGTTGGTGCAGGCTGGGTAGACTGAATGGCCTCTTTCTGCACTGTAGGGATTCTATGAAAACCATGATGATATCCTTGTGCCTGTTATCACCACACCACCCTTCGCCCTCATCCCCTAAAGCCTCCAGAACTTTGTTTCCACCACTCTCATCTCTCATTCAAAATCATTGCTCGTTGGCACTCTCTCAAGATGGATCACAATAATCTCACATAGCATGCAAGAGGCGGAAAGCATCATAGACAGGCATTTTGGAGACATGGTCACACCCAAGGTTCAGGCAGATAGATGGGTGACCACGAGAATGGCTGACAGTCAGTGCAGTCAGAGTGGCTATCGCCCTCTCTAACAAGTATACCGTTTTGGATACTGTTGGGGGGATGGCCTATCGGGGATGACGTCAGCACTGCCAGAGCAGTGGCACCTTAGCTGCTTCTGTTGTACAACATGAGGGCCAAAGTGCAGTGGAGCAGTAGTAATAGAAGACACAGGGGCACAGACATTTCTATGGCTGCAAAAGAAACTCCAGGATGGTGTGTTGTCTCCCTGGTACCAGGGTCAAGGATGTCTCTGAGTGGGTGTGGGACATTCTCAAAAGGGAGGGCGAGCAGCCCCAGTGGTAGACATTGGTACTAAAGACATAATGTGGAGGTGCCGGCGTTGGACTGGGGTAAACACAGTAAGAAGTTTAACAACACCAGGTTAAAGTCCAACAGGTTTATTTGGTAGCAAAAGCCACACAAGCTTTCGGAGCGCCAAGCTCCTTCTTCAGGTGAGTGGGAATTCTGTTCACAAACAGGGCATATAAAGACACAGACTCAATTTACATGAATAATGGTTGGACTGCAAATACTTACAGCTAATCAAGTCTTAAAGACTTGATTAGCTGTAAGTATTCGCATTCCAACCATTATTCATGTAAATTGAGTTTGTGTCTTTATATTCCCTGTTTGTGAACAGAATTCCCACTCACCTGAAGCTTGGCGCTCCGAAAGCTTGTGTGGCTTTTGCTACCAAATAAACCTGTTGGACTTTAACCTGGTGTTGTTAAACTTCTTACTAAAGACATAGGCAGGAAAAGTGATGAGGTCCTGCAAAGGGAGTTAGGTAGCAAGTTGAAAAGTAGGACCTCGAGGGTTGAAATCTTAGCATTACTCCATGTGTCGTGCCAGTGAGGCTAGGAATAGCAAGATAGTACAGTTGAACATGTAGCTAAAGAGCTGGTGTAGGAGGGAGGATTTCAGGTATGTAGATTATTGGGATGACTTCCAAGGCAGGTGGGACCTGTGCAAGAAGGATGGGTTGCGCCTCAACTGGAGGGGCACCAATATCTTGGTAGGGAGATTTTCTGGTGACACTCGGGAGGGTTTAGACTAATGTGGAGGGGGGTGGGAACCAGAGCAATCGGTCAGCAAGTAAAATGATCAAAGAGAAGTTAGAGACTAAGGTCAGTGAGACTAAGAGAAAGAACAGGCATGGAGAGGTTACTGAACACGGTGGGACTGGCAGTCAGAAATGTGTTTGTTTTAACATGAGGATTATGACCGGTAAGGCAGGTGAACTTGGAGCTTGGATTAGTCATTCTAACTATGATGTCGTAGCGACACAGAGACTTGATTGAGAGAGGGACAAGACTGGCAGCTTAATGTTCTGGGATTTAGATGTTTAAGGCATGATAGAGAGGGATATAAAAGAGGTGAGGAAGTTGCGTTATTGATTAGGGAGAATATCATAGCTGTACTGAGGGAGGACACCTTGGGGGCTCACCAGCGAGGCCATATGGGTAAAGCTCAGGAAAAGGAAGGGTGTGATGACTTTGTACTACAAAGAGAACAAAGAACAATACAGCACAGGAACAGGCCCTTCGGCCCTCCAAGCCCACGCCGCTCCCTGGTCAAAACTAGACCATTCTTTTGTATCCCTCCATTCCCTCCATTCCCATTCCGTTCATACAACCCTCCCAACAGCCAGTGGGAGATAGAGGAACACATATGGACAGATGTGGAAAAATGTAAAAACCACAGGGTTGTTCTAGTAGGTGATTTTAACTTCCTCTATATTGACTGGGACTCCCTTAATGCCAATGACTTGGATGGAGGCGGGAAATTTGCTAGATGCATTGAGGAGGGTTTCTTGAAGCAATATGTAAATAGTCCAACTAGTGAAGTATTAGACCTGGTAATAGGGAATGAGCCGGCCATATGATTGAAGTTTCATGGGGGAGCATTTCGGGCACAGTGAACATAGTTCCGTAAGTTTTAAGTTACTTATGGATAAGGACAGGACGAGTCTTCAGATGAAAGTACTAAATTGCGGGGAGACTAACAATGACAATGTTAGGCAGGAACTGGGCAATGTGGACTGGAGTGGCTGTTTGAGGGTAAATCCACTTCTGTCAGGTGGGAATATTTTAAAGGTTGAGTGATTGGAGTTCAGGACTTGCATGTTCCTGTGAAAATGAAGGATAAGGATGGCAAGATTCGGGAACATTGGATAACAAACTCAGTCAAAAAGCTAAAAGAGACGTACGTAAGATTTAGAAAACTGAAGACAGACAGACCCTCAAAGAATATAAAGAAAGCAACTTGTGGGCCAAAGGGCTGTTTGTGCTGTATTTTTTCTATGTTCTAATATGTGGCTGAAAAGATGGTGAGTCATACAGATTTACAGCATGGAACTAGGCCTTCGGCCCAACTTGTCAATGCTGCCCAGTTTTTACCATTAAGCTAGCCCCAATTGCCCGCGTTTGGCCCATATTCTTCTATATCAATCTTACCCTTCAGAAGACACCCTCCGTGTTCGTGTGAAGGCAAGCACCCAGCAAGGGCAGCAGAGCGGCGATGCTGGTTGGCTGTTGCAGGGAAAATTTGCATAGGTGCAGTCACTGCTTCCAGAAAGTGGTTTGTGGAGGAGCTGTTGTAAAGAGACAATTCACCAACCAGAAAAACACCCATTTACCCCCACTCCTTATTTCCTGTTAGTTAACCAATCCTTTATCATGAAGTAGTAAAGACAGTGTCAGTAATCCTCGTACCAGATAGATCAGATAGAAGCAAGACAGAGAGCAAGGGAGATCCAGATTAAACTGCATTTATTTCAATGCAAGAGGCCTGATGGGCAAAGCAGATGAGCTCAGGGCATGGATGGGTACGTGGGACTGGGATATTATAGCAATTACTGAAACATGGCTAAGGGAGGGACAGGACTGGCAGCTCAATGTTCCAGGGTACAGATGCCATTGGAAAGATAGAACAGGAGGTAAGAGAGAAGGGGGGGTTGCACTTGTGATTAGGGAAAACATCACGGCAGTACTGAGAGGGGATATATCCGAGGGTTCAGCCACTGAGTCTATATGGGTAGAACTGAGAAATAAGAAGGGGGAAATCACTTTGATAGGGTTGTACTATAGGCCCCCAAATAGTCAGCGGAAATTAAGGAGCAAATATGTAAGGAGATTACAGATAGCTCCAAGAAAAATAGGGTGGTAATAGTCGGAGATTTTAATTTTCCCAACATTGACTGGGACAGCCATAGTATTAGAGACTTGGATAGAGAGAAATTTGTTGAGTGTATTCAGGAGGAATTTCCCATTCAGTGTGTGGATGGCCCGACTAGAGGGGGGCAAAACTTGACCTCCTCTTGGGAAATAAGGAAGGACAGCAGTGTTCGTGAGGGATCACTTTGGGACCAGTGACCATAATTCTATTAGTTTTAAGATAGCTGTGGAGAATGATAGGTTTGGCCCAAAAGTTAAAATTTTAAATTGGCCAATTCGATGGTATCAGGCAGGAACTTTCAACAGTTAATTGGGGAGTCTGTGGGAAGGCAAAGGGATGTCTGGTAAGAGGGAGGCTTTCAAAAGTGTGTTGACCAGAGTTCAAAGAACAAAGAACAATACAGCACAGGAACAGGCCCTTCGGCCCTCCAAGCCCGCGCCGCTCCCCGGTCCAGGATTGAATCCTGAATCCAGGATCCCCACCCAATTTTCCAGCCTACCTACATACCAATATCCTATCCACCGAGCTGTCCCTCACAGCTACGATGCTTTGTTCATTACAACCTATTAACTCACCCCCACCCCCCCATTCCAGACCATGTGATCTCTAGGGAGAGGCGAAAACCCAGAGTGAAAAACCCCAGGGCCAATATGGGGAAAAAAAAATCTGGGAAATTCCTCTCCGACCCCCTGAGGCGATCAAAACGAGTCCAGGAGATCACAATGGCCCCGATCGGAAAATGCTTCCCAACCCTAGTCATTTCCACTTCCACGAACACCATATGAATTCCCTGCCCCTGAGACAGGTTCCCAACTATCCGCAGTCTCACTCTGTACTGGCACCAGCAAGATGATCATAGAATGAAGCCTTGAAACGAGAAACCAGGAACAATTAGCCCGCGCCGCTCCCTGGTCCAAACTAGACCACTCTTTTGTATCCCTCCATTCCCACTGGATAAGCACATTCCTCTTAGAGTGAAGGGCAAGGCTGGTAGAAGTAGGGAACCTTGGATGACTCGGGATATTGAGGCCCTGGTCAAGAAGGAGGAGGAGGCACATGACATGCAGAGGCAACTGGGATCAAGTCAATTCCTTGAAGAGTATAGGGGATGTCGGAGTAGAGTTAAGAGAGAAATCAGGAGGGCAAAAAGGGACACAAGATTGGTTTGGCAGATATGGCAAAGAAGAATCCAAAGAGCTTCTAATACATAAAGGGCAAAAGAGTAACAAGGGAGAGAGTAGGGCCTCTTAAGGATCAACAGGGTCATCTATGTGTGGATCCACAAGATCCAAAAAGAATATTTCTCATCAGTATTTACTGTTGAGAAAAGCATGGATGTTATGGAACTTGGGGAAATAAATAGTGATGTCTTGAGGAGTGTATATATTACAGAGAAGGAGGTGCTGGAAGTTTTAAAGTGCATCAAGGTAGATAAATCCCCAGGACCTGATGAAGTGTATCCCAGGACATCGTGGGAGGCAAGGGAGGAAATTGCAGGTCCTCAAGCAGAGATATTTGAATCATCGATAGTCACAGGTGAGATGCCTGAAGATTGGAGGGTGGCAAATGTGCCTTTGTTCGAAAAGGGCTGCAGGGAAAAACTTGGGAACTACAGGACAGTGAGCCTCACATCTGTGGTGGGTAAGTTGTTGGAAGATATTTTGAGAGACAGGATTTACAGGCATTTAGAGACGCAAGGATTGATTAGGGACAGTCAGCATGGCTTTGTGAATGGAAAATCATGTCTCTCAAATTTGATTGAGTTTTTTGAAGGGGTACCCAAGAAGGTAGATGAGGGCAGTGCAGTTGATGTTGTGTACATGGACTTTAGCAAGGCCTTTGACAAGGTACCACATGGTAGGTTGTTGCATAAGGTTAAATCTCACGGGATCCAGGGTGAGGTAGAGGGTTGTTTTTCAAACTGGAGGCCTGTGACCAGCAGTGTGCCTCAGGGATCGGTGCTGGGTCCACTGTTATTTGTCATTTATATTAATAATTTGGATGAGAATATAGGAGGCATGGTTAGTAAGTTTGCAGCTGACATCAAGATTGGTGGCATAGCGGACAGTGAAGAAAGTTATCTCCGATTGCAATGGGATCTTGATCAATTGGGCCAGTGGGCTGACGAATGGCAGATGGAATTTTATTTAGATAAATGCGAGGTGGTGCATTTTCGTAGATCGAACCAAGGCAGGACTTACTCAGTTAATGGTAGGGTGTTGGGGAGTGTTATCGAACAAAGACATCTCGGGATACAGGTTCATAGTTCCTTGAAAGTGGAATCACAGGTGGACAGAGTGGTGAAGAAGGCATTCGGCATGCTTGGTTTCATTGGTCAGAACATTGAATACAGGAGTTGGGACGTCTTGTTGAAGTTTTACAAGACATTGGTAAGACCACACTTGGAATAATGTGGACAGTTCTGATCAATGGGCGGCACGGTAGCACAGTGGTTAGCACTGCTGCTTCACAGCTCCAATGACCTGGGTTCGATTCCCGGCTTGGGTCACTGTCTGTGTGGAGTTTGCACATTCTCCTCGTGTCTGCGTGGGTTTCCTCCGGGTACTCCGGTTTCCTCCCACAGTCCAAAGATGTGCGGGTTAGGTTGATTGGCCAATGCTAAAAAATTGCCCCTTAGTGTCCTGAGATGCGTAGGTTAGAGGGATTAGCGGGTAAAATATGTTGGGATGTGGGGGGAGGGCCTGGGTGAGATTGTGGTCGGTGCAAACTCGATGGGCCAAATGGCCTCTTTCTGCACTGTAGGGTTTCTATGATTCTATAGAAACGTAGAAGAAAAACTACAGCACAAACAGGCCCTTCGGCCCACAAGTTGTGCCGAACACATCCCTACCTTCTGGACCTACCTATAACCCTCCATCCTATTACGCTCCATGTACTCATCCAGGAGTCTCTTAAAAGACCCTATTGAGTTCGCCTCCACCACCACTGACGGCAGCTGATTCCACTCGCCCACCACCCTCTGTGTGAAAAACTTACCCCTAACATCTCCCCTGTACCTACCCCCCAGTACCCTAAACCTGTGTCCTCTCGTAGCAGCCATTTCCACCCTGGGAAAAAGCCTCTGAGAGTCCACCTGATCTATGCCTCTCTCAACATCTTGTATACCTCTATCAGGTCTCCTCTCATCCTTCGTCTCTCCAAGGAGAAAAGACCGAGCTCCCTCAGCCTATCCTCATAAGGCATGCCACTCAATCCAGGCAACATCCTTGTAAATCTCCTCTGCACCCTTTCAATCTTTTCCACATCCTTCCTATAGTGAGGCGACCAGAACTGAGCACAGTACTCCAAGTGGGGTCTGACGAGGGTCTTATATAGCTGCGTCATTATCCCCGGACTCCTAAACTCAATCCCTCGATTGATAAAGGCCAGCACACCATACGCCTTCTTAACCACCTCCTCCACCTGCGGGGCCGATTTCAGAGTCCTATGGACCCGGACCCCAAGGTCCTTCTGATCTTCTACAGTACTAAGAGTCTTTCCCTTTATATTGTACTCCTTCATCCCATTTGACCTACCAAAATGGACCACGACGCATTTATCTGGGTTGAAGTCCATCTGCCACTTGTCCGCCCAGTCTTGCATCCTATCTATGTCCCTCTGTAACTTCTGACATCCCTCCAGACTATCCACAACCCCACCAACCTTCGTGTCGTCGGTAAACTTACCAACCCATCCCTCCGCTTCCTCATCCAGGTCATTTATGAAAATGACAAACAGCAAGGGTCCCAGAACAGATCCCTGGGGCACACCACTGTTGACCGACCTCCATTTAGAAAAAGACCCATCTATACCCACTCTCTGCCTCCTTTGGGCAAGCCAGTTCTGGATCCACCGGGCAGCAGCCCCTTGGATCCCATGCCCTCTCACTTTTTCCAGAAGCCTTGCATGGGGGACCTTATCGAACGCCTTGCTAAAATCCATATAAACCACATCTACCGCCTTCCCTTCGTCAATGTGTTTAGTCACATTTTCGAAGAACTCCACCAGGCTCGTAAGGCACGATCTGCCCTTGACAAAGCTATGCTGAGTATTCTTGAGCATACTAAACCTCTCTAAATGCTCATGATTCACCCTATTATAGAAAGGATATTATTAAGCTGGAAAGAGTACAGATGCCGCAGGGACTTGATGGTTTGAGTTACAAGGAGAGGCCAGATAGACTGGGACTTTTTTCCCTGGAGTGAAGGAGGCTGAGGGGTGACCTTATAGAGATCTATAAAATAATGAGGGGCATAGGTCAGCTAGATAGTCAATATCTTTTCCCAAAGATAGGGGAGTCTAAAACTAGAGGGCATAGGTTTAAGGTGAGAGGGGAACAAAGAAAATTACAGCACAGGAACAGGCCCTTCGGCCCTCCAAGCCTGCACCGGCCATGCTGCCCGACTTAACTAAAACCCCCTACCCTTCCGGGGACCATATCCCTCTATTCCCATCTTATTCATGTATTTGTCAAAACGCCCCTTAAAAGTCACTACTGTATCCGCTTCCACTACCTCCCCCGGCAACGAGCTCCAGGCACCCACTACTCCTCTGTGTAAAAAATCTGCCTCGTACATCTCCTTTAAAGCTTGCCCCTCGCACTTTAAACCTGTGCCCCCTAGTAATTCACTCTTGCACGCTGGGAAAAAGCTTCTGACTATCACTCTGTCCATGCCTCTCATAATCTTGTAGACTTCTATCAGGTCGCCCCTCAACCTCCGTCGTTCCAGTGAGAACAAACCAAGTTTCTCCAACCTCTCTTCATAGCTAATGCCCTCCATACCAGGCAACATCCTGGTAAATCTTTTCTGTATCCTCTCCAAAGCCTCCACATCCTTCTGGTAGTGTGGCGACCAGAATTGAACACTATAGTCCAAGTGTGGCCTAACTAAGGTTCTATAAAGCTGCAACATGAAGAGATACAAAAGTGTCCAGAAGGGGAATTTTTTTCACACAGAGGGTGGTGAGTGTCTGGAACAAGCTGCCAGAGGTAGTAGTAGAAGTGGGTACATTTTTGTCTTTTAAAAAGCGTTTAGACAGTTACATGGGTAAGATGGGTATAGAGGGATATGGATCAAATGCGGGCAATTGGGATTAGCTTAGGGGTTTTAAAAAAAAGGGTGGCATGGACATGTTGGGCCGAAGGGCCTGTTTCCATGCTGTAAACCTCTATGACTCTATCCATGCTAATACATTACCCGTAACACCGTGCACCTTCATCATATGCAACAGCCTTTGGTGTGGCACCTTGTCAAATGCCTTCTGGAAATCCAGAAACACCACATCCACAGGTTCCCCATTGTCCACTGTGCACATAATGTTCTCAAAGAATTCCATCAAATTAGTCAAACATGACCTTCCCTTCATGAGCCCATGCTGCGCCTTCCCAATGGAACAATTTATATCCAGATGTCTCGCTATTTCTTCCTTGATGAGAGATTCAAGCATTTTCCCTACTACAGAAGTTAAACTAACGATTCTATAGTTACCCGCCTTTTGTCTACCTCCTTTTTTATTCACGTTTGCTGTTTTCCAATCTGCGGGAACCACCTCAGAGCCCAGCTAATTTTGGTAAATTACCATGCGTGCATTTGCTATTTCTCCCGCCATCTCTTTTGGTACCCTGCGATGCATTCCATCAGGGCCAGGAGACCTGTCGACCTTTAGCCCCATTAGCTTGCCCAACACTAGCTCTTTCATAGAATCATAGAATCATAGAAACCCTACAGTGCAGAAGGAGGCCATTCGGCCCATCGAGTCTGCACCGACCACAATCCCACCCAGGCCCTACCCCCACATCCCTACATATTTACCCACTAATCCCTCTAACCTACGCATCTCAGGACACTAAGGGGCAATTTTAGCATGGCCAATCAACCTAACCCGCACATCTTTGGACTGTGGGAGGAAACCGGAGCACCCGGAGGAAACCCACGCAGACACGAGGAGAATGTGCAAACTCCACACAGACAGTGACCCGAGCCGGGAATCGAACCCGGGACCCTGGAGCTGTGAAGCAGCAGTGCTAACCACTGTGCTACCGTGCCGTGATAAGGATAGTTTCCAGGTCCTCTCCTTCCATCGCCGCCTTGTCATCAATTTTTGTCACGTTATTTGTGTCTTCCATTGTGAAGACTGACACAAAATACCTGTTCAATGCCTCAGCCATTTTCTCATTTCCAGTTATTACATCCCCCTTCTCATTCTCTAAAGGACCAATGTTTACTTTAGCCACTCTTTTTCGTTTTATATATTTGTAGAAACGTTTGCTATCTGTTTTGATAGTCTGAGCTAGTTTACTCTCGGAGCGGCACAGTGGTTAGCGCTGCTGCCTTATAGCGCCAGAGACCCGGGTTCAATTCTGGCCTTGGGTTACTGTCCGTGTGGAATTTGCATGTTCTACCCGTGTCTGCGTGGGTTTCCTCCCACAGTCCAAAGATGTGCGGGTTAGGTTGATTGGCCAGGCTAAATTGACCCCAGAGTCAGGGGGATTCAGAGGGTAAATACATGGGGTTAAGGCCTGGGTGGAATTGTTGTTGGTGCAGACTCGATGGGCTGAATGGCCTCCTTCTGTACTGTAGGGATTCTATGATCCCTTCTATAATAAGTTGACCAGAACTGCACACTGCACTCCAACTGTGACCTGACCAAAGTCCTGTACAACTTCAACAACATGCCCGAACCCCTGTATTCAATGCTCTGACCAACGAAACAAAGTATGCATTCTTCACCATCCTGTCCATCTGTGACTCCACTTTCAAGGAGCTATGAACCTGTACCCCTCGATCTCTTTGTTCTATAACTCTCCCCAACGTCCTACCATTAACTGAGTAAGTCCTGCCCTGGTTCAATCTACCAAAATGCATCGCCTCGCATTTACCTAAATTAAACTCCATCCGCCATTCATCAAGCCACTGGCTCAATTAATCAAGTTCCCATTGCAATCCGAGGTAACCTTCTTCACTGAACACTATGCCACTAATCTTGGCGTCTTCTGCAAACTTACTGCTACGATGCGGATGTTGTCCCCCTTTTGAGACATAACGCCAAATCCCCCAAAGGGGAATACCTCGCCTTGTAATCTGTTAAAAGTGTGTGGGAAGGTGAACTGTTCTTCAGTAACACTTAGTGCTTAACCAGCGGGTATACCTGATACTCACTCTAAAATGAACACTTAATTTATTTATTTAACTAACAGAGAACTTTAACTAAACAAGTAACATACCGAATAAAATAAAATTTTAATGGAGTACTGTTCAAATAAATACAATACTCATTCATTAACCAAAAATATTATAATAGAATTCAATCACTCTCAAAAAAATACAACCAGGATTTGTGGCTTCGGAAACTTTTGGAGTTCTTTTGTTGATTCCTCTTGTCTGTAAGTTCTTTCTGATTTGGTACCTTTTACTAGCTAGATGGTGCACTCTCTTAAGACATATCTGAAGCTGGCAGAGTTGAGAGCTGCTCTCTGTCTCGAGCTTGAGAGGTGGCAGTTCTTCTGTTGCTCACCCCCCTGCACACTCTTTTATACCTGTAATGATCAATCAATTTTCCTACAGTAGGATTGGTCTGATATTGACAACACTATCAAATTTAAATATTATAGGTTCTTGGTGGCTGAGTGCCTGCTTTAAATTGATTGGGCAAAATTTAAAAAAACAGCTTGTCTTATCAAGACTACTGTTTGACTTTTGATACAAATGTTTCAGCTTGGACTCTGTGAACTTTGTATTTTAAACCTCCAAGCACTGAAACAAAACCAGCTTTTAAAGCAATATTTTTTCCCTCGAGGATTTTTACAATTTTTTACATCTTTGCCAGCATTAAATTCCAACTTCACAAACTCAACTTCGCAACACTAACCATGCCTCCTAAATTCTCATTCAAATCATTAATATAAATGACAAATAACAGTGGGCCCAGCACTGATCCCTGAGGCACACCGCTGGTCACAGGCCTCCAGTTTGAAAAACAATCCTCTACAACCACCCTCGGGTTTCTGTCATTAAGCCAATTTTCTATTCAATTGGATACCTCACCCTGGATCCTATGAGATTTAACCTTTTGCAACAACCTACAATGCAGTACCTTGTCAAAGGCCTTTCCAAAGTCCATGTAGATAACGTCGACTGCACTGCCCTCATCTACCTTCTTGGTTACCCCTTCAAAAAACTCAATTAAATTTGTGAGACATGATTTTCCACTCACAAAGCCGTGCTGACTGTCCCTAATCAGTCCTTGCCTCTCTAAATGCCTGTAAATCCTGTCTCTCAGAATACCTTCCAACAGCTTACCCACTACAGACGTTAGGCTCACCGATCTGTAGTTCCCAGGCTTTTCCCTGCAGCCCTTCTTAAACAAAGGCACAACATTTGCCACTCTCCAATCTTCAGGCACCTCATCTGTGGTTGTCGATGATTCAAATATCTCTGCTAGGGGATCCGCAATTTCCTCCCTAGCCTCCCACAATGTCCTGGGATACACTTCATCAGGTCCTGGGAATTTATTTATCTTGATCCCGTGAGATTTAACCTTAAGCAACAATGTACCATACCCTGGGTGGCACGGTGGCACAGTGGTTAGCACTGTTGACTCACAGCGCCAGGGACCCAGTTCGATTTCCGGCTTGAGTCACTGTTTATGTGGAGTTTGCATGTTCTCCTTGATGCACTATCAATGACGACGCGAAGACTTCTGAGAGTGAGGGAAAACTAACAGGCTTTTATTCACAGAGAACAGGAGCACACCCTTGTAGCTGACCTGGTCTGGACTGAGGCAAGGAGGAGGGACCATCACCTTTATACCCCACTCTGGGTGGAATGGGAGGGGTCTCAGGTGGAAGGGGAGGAGTCTCGGGCCAGGTGCAGCATGGGTGTGTCCAGGCACATACATGTAGTAACAGTGGTTCACCACATTCACCCCTCCTTTAAAAAAAGAGTCCGGCGGGGTGGGTGGAACCATATGTACAGGAGTATATATACATAGAAAAGTCACAAGCTGAGGTGGGGCGTCGTCCCTTCACAGGTTCAGCCTGTCGGGCGGCTTGACCAGTCGTTGAGACCGCCGCAGTACCGGTTGGGGGGTTGCTGCCGGTGGCAGGGTGGAGCCGCTCGAATCCGCCGTCGTCCCTTCTGGTCTGGTCCTGCGTGGTGACTCCGGGGGCTCAGGCGAGCTACGTACAATAGGCAAAAATGTAAGCGGACCTGGTGCTACCTGAACAGAGGGGTTTAGGGGTGGGGGGTCATAGTGGGCTCCGGGGCACCCGGAGGCGCCAGGTCCCGGATAGAGACCGTGTCCTCCCGCCCATCGTGGTATGCCGCATAGGCATATTGGGGGTTGGCGTGGAGGAGCTGGACTTTTTCAACTAGGGGATCCGACTTATGGGGTCGTACATGCCTCCGGAGCAGAACTGGGCCTGGGTACGCCAGCCATGACGGTAGTGCGATTCCCGAGGAGGACTTCCTCGGGAAAGCAAACATCCGCTCGTGGGGGGTGACGTTGGTGGCCGTACACAGGAGGGACCGGATTGAGTGTAGTGCATCGGGGAGTACTTCTTGCCAGCGGGAGACCGGAAGGCCTTTAGACCGTAGCGCTAGTAGAACGGCCTTCCAGACTGTCGCGTTCTCCCTCTCCACCTGTCCGTTACCCCTGGGGTTATAGCTGGTAGTCCTACTCGAGACTATGCCCTTGGAGAGCAGGTACTGACGCAGCTCATCGCTCATGAATGAGGATCCCCGGTCGCTGTGGATATAGTTGGGGGTACCCGAACAGGGTGAAGAGGCCGTGCAGGGCCTTGACGACCGTGGTCGAGGTCATGTCCGAGCAGGGGATGGCAAAGGGGAATCGGGATTACTCATCTATCATGTTGAGGAAATAGATGTTGCCGTCAGAAGAAGGAAGGGGCCCTTTGAAATCGACGCTGAGGCGGTCAAAGGGGCGGGTGGCTTTTATGAGGTGTGCCCGGTCCGGCCGATAGAAGTGCGGCTTACACTCTGCGCAGACCGGACAGTGTCTGGTTATAGACCGGACGTCCTCAACAGAACAGGGCAGATTACGGGCTTTAATAAAATGGTAGAGCCTGGTGACCCCTGGGTGACAGAGGTCATTGTGGAGAGTCTGTAGTTGGTTCACCTGCGCACTAGCACATGTTCCGCGAGACAAGGTGTCTGGAGGCTCATTGAGCTTCCCGGGTCGGTATAAGATATCGTAATTGTAGGTGGAGAGCTCAATCCTCCACCTCAGTATCTTATCATTCTTAGTCTTGCCCCTCTGTGTTGAACATGAAAGCCACTGAACGTTGGTCCGTGAGCAAGGTGAACCGTCGGCCAGCTAGGTAGTGGCGCCAGTGTCGCACTGCTTCGACGATGGCCTGAGCCTCCTTCTCGACCGAGGAGTGTCAGATTTCCGAGCCCTGAAGGGTTCGTGAGAAGAAGGCTACGGGTCTGCCCGCCTGGTTGAGGGTGGCGGCCAGGGCGAAGTCAGACGCATCACTCTCCACCTGGAAGGGGATTGACTCGTCCACAGCGTGCGTCGTGGCCTTTGCAATGTCCGCCTTGATGCGGTTGAAGGCCGAGCGGGCCTCTCCCGACAGGGGAAAAAGGGTGGATTTGATAAGCGGACGGGCCTTATCCGCGTAATTAGGGACCCACTGGGCGTAGTATGAGAAGAAGCCCAGGCATCTCCTCAGTGCTTTAAGCGTGGTCGGGAGGGGAAGTTCCATAAGGGGGCGCATGCGGTCGGGATCGGGGCCGATGACCCCGTTTTCCACCACATATCCCAGGATGGCGAGGCGGTGAGTGCGGAAGACACACTTCTCCTTATTATAGGTCAGATTTAGGAGAGCGGCCGTACGGAGGAATTTGTTAAGGTTGGCGTCGTGGTCCTGCTGATCATGGCCGCAGATGGTGACGTTATCCAGGTACGGGAAGGTAGCCCGCAGCCTGTCCTGGTCCACCATTCGGTCCATTTCGCACTGGAAGACCAAGACCCCATTGGTGACTCCGAAGGGAACCCTAAGAAACCTAGAGGCGGCCATCCACCTCGAAAGCCGTATATTTGCGGTCCTCCGGGCGGATGGGAAGCTGGTGGTAGGCCGATTTGAGGTCGATCGTGGAGAACACCCGGTATTGCGCAATCCGATTGACCATGTTGGATATGCGCGGAAGGGGATACGCATCCAGCTGCGTGTACCGGTTGATGGTCTGACTATAATCGATGACCATCCTGTGTTTCTCCCCAGATTTGACCACTACCACCTGCGCTCTCCAAGGGCTCGAGCTCGCCTCGATGATCCCTTCCTTCAGAAGCCGCTGGACCTCGGACCTAATGAAGGTCCTGTCCCCCGCACTGTACCGTCTGCTCTTACTGGCAATGGGCTTACACTCGGGGGGGGGAGGTGTTCGAATAGCGGTGGGGGGGTGACTTGGAGGGTCGAAAGGCCGCAGGTGGTGTGCGGTGGGTAGTCCAGGAACTGAGGGTTGCAGACCGAGATCGGGGAAAGGGGCCCGTTGTACTGTATCGTGACACTCTTAAGATGTGTCATGAAATCGAGGCCCAAGAGTACGGGAGTGCAGAGGTGTGGGAGCACCAGAAGCTTAAAATTTGCGTAATTCAGTCCCCTGAACCGTAAGAGTCACCACACAGTACCCGATGACATCCACGGAGCGGGACTTTGAGGCCAAGGAAATGGTTTGTTTGACTGGCCGTACCGAAAGGGCATAGCGACGCACAGTATCGGGGTGGATAAAGCTCTCCGTACTCCCACTGTCAAACAAACAATTTCCCGCACGGCCGTTTACCTGTATGTCCATCATAGACCAGGCGAGCTGATGTGGACGAGACTGGTCCAGCTGGATCGCTGCCACCGTAGATCCCGAAGAGCCATATGCCGGCATCCAAGATGGCGGCTCCCCTGTCTCGCATGCAGTCGGCTGCGTCCAAGATGGCGGCCCCCTTGACTCCCACGCAGCCGATGGCGTCCAAAATGGCGGCTCCCCGGGCTCACACGTGGTCGCTGGTGTCCAAGATGGCGGCCCCCTTGACTCCCACGCAGCTGATGGTGATCGGGTTTTCTGTTCCTTCGGGTCGCATGCTGCGCTATTCGGTTTCGACTTTGCCCTGCAGACTTTGGCGTAGTGGCCTTTCTTCCCACACCCTGAGCAGAACGCCTCCCTTGCCGGGCAGCGTTGTCGGGGGTGTTTCGCTCGGCCGCAAAAGTAACACTTCAGGGCTGCCGCGGCCGTTGAGTCATTGGTGGGGCGCTGCGTGGCATAAGTCGGAGGCCCTCCTAGGTACTGGGATGATATTGGCCGTGAGGCCCACGATGTCGCGTGATCAGGCTTGTACGCCTCGAGGTTACGTGATGCTACTTCGAGGGATTCAGCGAGCGCTACAGTTTTTGGAAGATCTAGCCCACCTTGTTCGAGCAGGCGCTGTCGAATGTAGTTGGATGCGATGCCCGTAACGTCGGCATCGCGGATCAAGTCCTCTGTATACTGCGTAGCCTTGCAGTCACAAGCCCTGCCGAGCGCACGGAGTTCGCGGAGAAACTGTGCGTTTGATTCTCCCGGCCGCTGTTTACGGGTAGCTAGCAGATGCCTGGCGTAGACTTCGTTTGTCTGTTGGCTGTATTGGCTCTTGAAGAGCGCTAGCGCATCAGTGTACGTTTCTGCATCACAGATGGTGGCGAAAACTGCGTCGCTTACCCGGGCGTTGAGCACGTGCAGCTTGTCTGCATCGGACCGGACGACCGTGGAGGCTCCGAGGAAGGCTTCGAAGCACTTCAGCCAGTGATTAAAGCTGTTGGCTGCCCCCGGCGCTTGCGGATCCAAATTTAGAGTATCGGGCTTTAAAAGCTGCTCCATTCTGGGTTTTTTTCTCTGTGAATAAAATTGATGCACTATCAATTACGACGCGAAGACTTCTGAGAGCGAGGGAAAACTAATAGGCTTTTATTCACAGAGAACAGGAGCACACCCTTGTAGCTGACCTGGTCTGGACTGAGGCAAGGAGGAGGGACCATCACCTTTATACCCCACTCTGGGTGGAAAGGGAGGGGTCTCAGGTGGAAAGTGAGGAGTCTCAGGCCAGGTGCAGCATGGGTGTGTCCAGGCACATACATGTAGTAACAGTGGTTCACCACACTCCTCATGTTTGCGTGGGTTTCCTCAGGGTGCTCCGGTTTCTTCCACGTTCCAAAGACAAGGGCCAGAATGAGGCAAAGACACAGTAAAAAAGATAATAGGAACAGGGCAAGAAATGTTAAAATGCTTTGTCCCTGAACGCGTGAAGCATTCGAAACAAAATGGATGAATTAGTTGCGGATAGATGTAAAGAGGTATGACATAGTTGGCACTATGGGGGCATAACTCCAAGGTGACCAAGGATAGGAACTCAACATTGAGGGCTATTCAGTGTTTAGGAAGATGAGACAGAAAGGAAAAAGTTGCGGAGTTGCTTTGTTGATTAAAGAAGATATTGGTACAATATTGAGGAAAGATCATAGAAATCATAGAAACTCGACAGTACAGAAAGAGGCCATTTGGCCCATCGAGTCTGCACCGACCACAATCCCACCCAGGCCCTCCCCCCATATCCCTACATATTTTACCTACTAATCCCCGCATCCCAGGACACTAAGGGGCAATTTTAGCATGGCCAATCAACCTAACCCGCACATCTTTGGACTGTGGGAGGAAACCGGAGCACCCGGAGGAAACCCACGCAGACACGAGGAGAATGTGCAAACTCCACACAGACAGTGACCCAAGCTGGGAATCGAACCCAAGTCCCTGGAGCTGTGAAGCAGCAGTGCTAACCACTGTGCCACCATGCCGCACACACGATGTGGAATCTATGGGTTGAGTTGGGAAACACAAAGGGGCAAAATGCATTGGTGGGGGTGGTATACAGACCACCAAACTGTAGTGAAAATGTTGGGAATAGCGTTAGACAGGAAATCAGAGATGCATGTGATAAAGGAACATCTGTGTTTCTGGGCGACCCTTTAATCTGCATATAGATTGGGAGAATCAAATTAGTCACAGTACGATAGAGGAGGAACTTCTGGAGCATTTACAGGATGGTTTACTGGACCAATACATTGAGGGGAGGCGATGGCATAGTGGCATTATCGCAAGAATATTAATCCAGAAACTCAGCGAATGGTATGGAGACCTGTGAATCCACCACAGCAGATTGCGGAATCTGAATTCAATTTTTTTTTAATGTGGAATTAGGAGTCACCTGGTTCAATAATGACCTTTAGTGAAGGAACTCTGTCATCCTTATGTGGTCATGCCTACATGTGACTCCAGAACCACAGCAATGTGGTTGACTTTCAACTGTCCTCTGAAATGGCCGAGCAAGTCATTCAGTTGTAACAAAGAACTGTACAGCACAGGAACAGGCTCTTTGGCACAGGCTTGGAGGGCCGATCACAATGCCTGCCTAAACTAAAACCGTATGCACCTATGGACTCCATATCCTTCCATTCCCATCCTATTCATGTATTTGTCTAGATGCCCCTTAAATGCCGCTATTGTACCTGCTCCCACCACCTCCCCAGGCAGCACGTTCCAGACACTTGCCACCCACTTATAAAAAAAACTTGCCTCGTACATCTCTAAACTTATCCCCGCACACCTTAAACCTATGTTCCCTAATACTTGACTTTTCAACCCGAGGTAAGAGCATTTGACTATCCACTCTATCTATGCCACTCATAATCTTGTAAACCTCTGAGGTCGCCCCTCAAATTCCGTCATTCCAGCGAGAACAAACTGAGTTTATCCAACCTCCTCATAGCTAATACCCTACTGACCAGGCAACATCCTCTCCAAAGCATCCACATCCTTCTGTAGCACAGTGGTTAGCACTGCTGCTTCACAGCTCCAGGGACCTGGGTTCGATTCCCGGATGGGTCTGTCTGTGTGGAGTTTGCACATTCTTCTTGTGTCTGCGTGGGTTTCCTCCGGGTGCTCCGGTTTCCTCCCGCAGTCCAAAGATGTGCGGGTTAGGTTGATTGGCCGTGCTAAAATTGCCCCTTAGTGTCCTGGGATGCGTAGACTAGAGGGATTAGTGGGTAAAATATGTAGGGATGTGGGGGTAGGGCCTGGGTGGGATTGTGGTCGGTGCAGACTCGATGGGCCGAATGGCCTCTTTCTGTACTGTAGGGTTTCTATGATTTCTATGTGGCCACCAGAATTGTACACAATATTCCAAATGAGGACTAACTATTGACCCAGGCATCAGAAAAAGTAAAGTTTAAAGTTTATTTATTAGTCACAAGTAGGCTGACATTAACATTGCAATGAAGTTACTGTACAAATCCCCTAGTCGCCACACTCCGGCGCCTGTTCAGGTACACCGAGGAAGAATTTAGCATGGCCAATTCACCTAACCTGCACATGTTTGGACTGTGGGAGGAAACCAGAGCACCCGGAGGAAACCCATGCAGATATGGGGAGAATGTGCAAACTCCACACAGACAGAGACCCAAGCTGGGAATTGAACCCGGGTCCCTGGCGCTGTGAGGCAGCTGTGCTAACCACTGTGCTTTACAAATAAGAACTTTACAAATGGATATAGATAGATTAGGAGAGTGGGCCAAAATGTGGCAGATGGAGTTTAATGTGGATAAGTGTGAGGTCGTGCATTTTGGTCGCAAAAATGGGAAGGCGACTTATCTAAATGGGGACAGACTTCGGGATGCTCTGGTGCAGAGGGATCTGGGTGTCCTTGCTCATGAGTCACAAAAAACTAGCATGCAGGTACAGCAGATAATGAAGAAAGCAAATGGAATGTTGGCATTTATAGCTAAAGGAATATAATATAAAGGTAAGGAAGTACTATTGCAACTATACAAGGCATTGATGAGGCCACACCCGGAGTATTGTGCACAGTTCTGGTCCCCTTATTTGAGGAAAGATGTAGTGGCATTGGAGGCAGTTCAGAGGAGGTTCACAAGATTGATTCCAGAGATGAGGGGTTTGTCGTATGAAGAGAGATTGAACAGTTCAGGCCTATACTCTCTGGAATTTGGAAGAATGAGAAGAGATCAAATTGAAGTATACAAGATGATAAAAGGTATGGATAAAGTAGACGTGGAGTGGATGCTTCCTTTTGTGGGGCATTCTAGGATGAGAGGTCATAGTCTTAGGATAAGGGAAAGCAAATTTAAAACTGAGTTGAGGGCGTGGAAGGATGGATTAGTAAATTTGCGGATGACACTAAAGTCGGTGGAGTTGTAGACAGTGCGGAGGGAAGTGGCAGGTTACAGAGGGACATAGATAAGCTGCAGAGCTGGGCTGAGAGGTGGCAAATGGAGTTTAATGTGGAAAAGTGTGAGGTGATTCACTTTGGAAGGAGTAACAGGAATACAGAGTACCGGGCTAATGGTAAGATACTTGGGAGTGTGGATGAGCAGAGAGATCTCGGTGTCCATGTGCATAGATCCCTGAAAGTTGGCACCCAGGTTGATAGGGTTGTTAAGAAGGCATACGGTGTGTTAGCTTTTATTGGTAGAGGGATTGAGTTTCGGAGCCAGGAGGTCATGCTGCAACTGTACAAAACTCTGGTGCGGCCGCATTTGGAGTATCGCGTACAGTTCTGGTCGCCGCATTATAGGAAAGATGTGGAAGTGTTGGAAAGGGTTCAGAGGAAATGTACCAGGATGTTGCCTGGTATGGTGGGAAAATCATTTGAGGAAAGGCTGAGGGGCTTGAGGTTGTTTTCATTAGAGAGAAGAAGGTTAAGAGGTGACTTAATAGAGGCATACAGGATGATCAGAGGATTAGATAGGGTGGATAGTGAGAGCTTTTTTCCTCGGATGGTGGTGGCTAGCATGAGGGGACATAGCTTTAAATTGAGGGGTGAGAGATCTAGGACAGATGTTAGAGGTAGGTTCTTTACTCAGAGAGTAGTAAGGGCGTGGAATGCCCTGCCTGCAGCAGTGGTGGACTCGTCAACATTAAGAGCATTCAAATGGTTGTTGGATAAACATATGGATGATATTGGAATAGTGTCGATTAGAGGGTTATTAATCTGGTTCCACTGGTCGGCGCAGCATCGAGGG
Organism: Mustelus asterias; assembly: GCF_964213995.1. NCBI lineage: Eukaryota > Metazoa > Chordata > Chondrichthyes > Carcharhiniformes > Triakidae > Mustelus > Mustelus asterias. Next base: position 45,566,430 of record NC_135808.1, read on the forward strand.
CCGAAGGGCCTGTACTGTGCTGTAATGTTCTATGTTCTATGAAACTACTTCTCCCAAAGGGTTGTGAATTCGCTACCCCAAAGTGCATTGGATGCCGGGACAGTGAATAAATTTAAGGAGGAGTTAGACAGATTTTTAATTGGTAATGGGTTGAAAGGTTATGGGGAGAAGGCAGGAAAATGGGGATGAGGAGTATGTCTGCCATGGTTGAATGGCGGAGCAGACCTGATGGGCCAAATGGCCTAATTCTGCTCCAAAATCTATGGACTTAAAATGCAATATCCAAAATCTCTTTGTTTTGTTCTATCTCCATGCTTTAATCTCACTGCGCCTGTGGTGAGTTCTGCAGCCTGCCCTGCTGGTTTCTATTTTCATTATGGATCCGTTTTTCTTTTTCCACCCAACAACCTTACCGACCCGATGCCAAGTGCAAATTGGCTGACCTGCTGACCCCAATGTCCAAAATATCAAAGTTCCTCATTGGTAAGAGCAGTTCCAATTTTCTTTTCCTATTTCTCAAAAAGAATTTAATTTGCTCCTCATCACCAGTATTCTTTTTACCTTGTTATATACTGCACTCACAGGATAAAAGGTCGTAAAGTGGCAGCATGTGGGATTTGGTGAAAATTGCTTCACAGAGGCTCAATCAAGACTGAGGCAAAAGCCCGCGATGCAGCCAATCATGTCACAAACTATGCACATGACACTGCAGCAACAACCCTAAACATATAACAAAAACTACACACCCACTCACAGACACATGCTATCCTTACGCGCACACAATCCCTAAAACCACACACACACATACTATTCCTAAACACACACACTATCCCTAAACACACACACACACTATCCCTAAACACACACCACACACACTATCCCTAAACACACACACCACACACACTATCCCTAAACACACACACACACCACACACACTATCCCTAAACACACACACCACACACACTATCCCTAAACACACACACACACCACACACACTAGCCCTAAACACACACACACACCACACACACTATTCCTAAACACACACACACACACCACACACACTATTCCTAAACACACACACACACACCACACACACTATTCCTAAACACACACACACTATCCCTAAACACACACACACACCACACACACTATCCCAAAACAAACACACACCACACACACTATCCCTAAACACACACACACACCACCCACACTATTCCTAAACACACACACACACACCACACACACTATTCCTAAACACACACACACTATCCCTAAACACACACTATCCCTAAACACACACACACACTATCCCTAAACACACACACACTATCCGTAAACACACACACACACCACACACACTATTCCTAAACACACACACTATCCCTAAACACACACACACTATCCCTAAACACACACACACACTATCCCTAAACACACACACACACTATCCCTAAACACACACACACCACACACACTATCCGTAAACACACACACACACCACACACACTATCCGTAAACACACACACACACCACACACACTATTCCTAACACACACACTATCCCTAAACACACACACAACACACACACTATCCGTAAACACACACACACACCACACACACTATTCCTAAACACACACACTATCCCTAAACACACACACACTATCCCTAAACACACACACACACTATCCCTAAACACACACACACACTATCCCTAAACACACACATACTATCCCTAAACACACACACACCAGGCACACTATCCCGAAACACACACACACAGACAATCCATGAACACACACACACACCACACACACTGTCCCTAAACACAAACGCGCACACTATCCCTAAACACACTCACACAATCCCTAAACACACACACACACCACACACACAATCCCTAAACACACACACACACACCCGCCACCCCACCCCCTCGCCCCACACCCTCGCCCGCCCCCACACCCACGCCCGCCCCCACACCCCACCCGCCTCGCCCCCACATCCCACCCGCCTCGCCCCCACATCCCACCCGCCTCGCCCCCACATCCCACCCGCCTCGCCCCCACATCCCACCCGCCTCGCCCCCACATCCCACCCGCCTCGCCCCCACATCCCACCCGCCTCGCCCCCACATCCCACCCGCCAACCCACCCCCCTCGCCCCCCCACCCCCCTCGCCCCCCCACCCCCCTCGCCCCGTCGCCCCCCGCCCCCCCACCCCCCTCACCCCCCTCGCCCCCCGCCCCCCTCGCCCCCCGCCCCCCTCGCCCCCCGCCCCCCCGCCCCCTAGCCCCCCGCCCCCCCTCGCCCCCCCGCCCCCCGCCCCCCCTCGCCCCCCCGCCCCCCTCGCCCCCCCGCCCCCCTCGCCCCCCCGCCCGCCCCCCCCGCCCCCCCGCCCCCCTCGCCCCCTCGCCCCCCCGCCCCCCTCGCCCCCCCGCCCCCCTCGCCCACCCGCCCCCCTCGCCCCCCCGCCCCCCCCGCCCCCCCGCCCCCCTCGCCCCCCCGCCCCCCTCGCCCCCCGCCCCCCCACCCCCCTCGCCCCCCCACCCCCCTCGCCCCCCCACCCCCCTCGCCCCCCGCCCCCCCTCGCCCCCATCGCCCCCCCACCCCCCTCGCCCCCCCACCCCCCTCGCCCCCCCACCCCCCTCGCCCCCCCACCCCCCTCGCCCCCCCACCCCCGTCGCCCCCCCACCCCCCTCGCCCCCCGCCCCCCCACCCCCCTCGCCCCCCCGCCCCCCGCCCCCCCACCCCCCTCGCCCCCCCACCCCCCTCGCCCCCCCACCCCCCTCGCCCCCCCGCCCTCCTCGCCCCCCGCCCTCCCGCCCCCCCACCCCCCTCGCCCCCCCGCCCTCCTCGCCCCCCGCCCTCCCGCCCCCCCACCCCCCTCGCCCCCCCGCCCTCCTCGCCCCCCGCCCTCCCGCCCCCCCACCCCCCTCGCCCCCCGCCCCCCCACCCCCCTCGCCCCCCGCCCCCCCACCCCCCTCGCCCCCCGCCCCCCCACCCCCCTCGCCCCCCACCCCCCGCCCCCCCACCCCCCTCGCCCCCCGCCCCCCCCACCCCCCTCGCCCCCCGCCCCCCCACCCCCCTCGCCCCCCGCCCCCCCACCCCCCTCGCCCCCCGCCCCCCCGCCCCCCTCGCCCCCCGCCCCCCCGCCCCCCGCCCCCCCGCCCCCCGCCCCCCTCGCCCCCCTCGCCCCCCTCGCCCCCTCGCCCCCCCCGCCTGCCCCCCCCCCACCCCCCCCGCCCGCACCCCCCCACCCCCCCCGCCCGCCCCCCCCCCGCCCCCCCCGCCCGCCCCCCCCCGCCCGCACCCCCCCGCCCCCCCCCGCCCGCCCCCCCCCGCCCCCCCCGCCCCTCCCGCCCCCCCCGCCCCCCCCCGCCCCCCCCGCCCGCCCCCCCCGCCCCCCCCGCCCCTCCCCGCCCCCCCCGCCCGCCCCCGCCCGCCCCCCCCGCCCCCCCCGCCCGCCCCCCCCGCCCGCCCCCCCCGCCCCCCCGCCCCGCCCCCCCCGCCCCCCCGCCCCCCCGCCCGCCCCGCCCGCCCGCCCCCCCGCCCGCCCCCCCCCGCCCCCCCCCGCCCCCCCCGCCCCCCCCGCCCCCCCCGCCCCCCCCGCCCCCCCGCCCCCTCGCACCCCCCGCCCCCCCGCACACCCCGCACCCCCCGCCCCCCCGCCCCCTCGCACCCCCGCCCCCCGCCCCCCTCGCCCCCCGCCCCCCTCGCCCCCCTGCCCCCCCGCCCCCCTCGCCCCCCTGCCCCCCTCGCACCCCCGCCCCC